>NC_009321.2:337719-412719 GCF_000002845.2 Leishmania braziliensis MHOM/BR/75/M2904 | reverse complement strand
CTCGCGCTGCGTAAGTAGGCGGTCGCAGCGGCTGGCGACATCTCCGCCGAGTCTGGTGACCGCTGCGAGACGCTTGCGTTGGGTTGGCTGCTGGCGCTCCCACCACTGTACCCCTGTGGCCGCTGCGTGCTGAACTGCGGCTCCTGAAGCGGCGAGCTCATGAGGGAAGCGGAACGCAGCGACGAGGCTGAGAGGACGCGTTGAATGCGCAGTGACGAGTTGTGGGAGACTGTATCGGCGTCCAGGAGCGCCTCCACTACCGTGGCCGCACCGCCGCTGCCACCGACGTATGTCGGTGCCGTGAGAGATGTAGCTGCTGAGCCGTGTAAACTCGGTTTGGTGCCAGTCGCCGCGGCACTGAGGTGGCTCCCTCGGGCAACGTGCTCGATGACCGAGCGAACTGAGGACGGTCGTGTTTGGTAGCTGTCGTCGTGCGAGGTAACAAGCAGCTCACTGCCTGCGCTGCTAGAACGAGACACGCCCTTGTCGGCACACTTCAGCACTGTTGCTTCGCCTTCGTTGCCATGAATTCCCCTCCCCTCACTGGAGTTACCTATCTCGTCATCACAGCCGCCAGTACCATCTTTGAATACGTAGGCGCGCAGGTAAAAGGGGATGGAAGACGCGGTGGCACTACCTTGCTTTACTCGACTGCCACCGCTGCGTACCCGGCACGCAGCGGTACTGTCAGACGTTGCAAGTATTGTCGTGTCGCCTTCGCTACTGTGCTGCTCAGCATCCTCTGGTGCTGCTGTCCGACCTCTGGAAAGGGCTGACGGGAAGCCTGGCGATGCCGCGGTGACAACAGAAGACGCATCAACGCCGGCGGAGTCACGGCAAGACTGCGTGCCAACGAAGACACCCGCTGCTTCCGGAATGCATTCCGTGACGTCGCCAAAGGAGGAACTGCTGAATGTTAGCGATGTCACTTGAGCAACTTCCAGAGGCGTCTTCACCCTCACACTACCTACGGCGGCAGCGGCACCTTCTGTGCCAGCGCTCTCACCGCCGCCGCCGCCACCCGCCACCCCGAGAAAGCGTTGGATAGCAGCAGCTGTCGCGATCAGTTCACGCAGTGCGGTAATTTTTGCTGCAGGACCGCCGCCATAAGCATCTTGATCCTTTTTGGGTGTCTCGCCCCACACAGAGCACCGCATCACCGCAGGTGTTGTGACGTCAGCCTCTGCGTTATTGAGGTGGGCTGCCGCGATGGCACGTCCATCTCCACCGTCAACAGTCGAAGACGCTGGTGTTGAGGGCGACACTGCAGGTGCGGCTGTGCTGCGGTCACTTGACAGCTGCGCCGTCCCGCGTGCAGTCGTTGGGAGAGAGGAGGTTAGCGTGGGGACATCCGTTGGTGAAGCACCGCGAAGCGGCTCGCCTTGACGGACGTACGTCCAGACAGCAGCGATCTCTAGCGCCACACGACCCAGGAGATGGGCGATACGGCGCCTCTCGAAAGTGGAGAAAGAAGCAGCGCTGAGATTTGCCGCTGTGACTGTAGCATTCGCGTCTGCACCGATCTCGGCACCAGAAAACAACGCTGACTCAGCGGCGTCACTGCGATGAAGGCCAAATGGAAAAGAGGAGGTGGTGCTGAGCTGACCTACTTTGAGTGATGGCTCTGCGTCCGACAGCAAGGGCGCGGTTGAGCCGCGTCTATGCGACGCTGATGCTGACGTGATCCGCGAAGAGGCACCGTTGCTGCCACCGACACTGCGCGCCACTGCCTCGCCGAGGTTATCATCCTCTCTCCTTTTCAAGATGTCGTAAGGGTGCTTCTCCCTGTACTCGCACGCCCGCAGAAGTCGCGAGAGCTCCCTCTGAATGAACTCGATACTCTCCTCCGCCTCTTGGGCGGTGAAAAGGACTGACGAGGGAGGAAGGGAAGGAGGACCGGACGGGGGCAGCGATGCGGTGCGGGATTGTAGATCGGGTGTTCTAGGCACGTACATTTGTGTCTAGCAAAGCGAGGAAGGCAAGAGGGAAATAAAGAAAAAAAAAATGGAAAACAAAAGTCCAGTCAGCGAACACACTCGCGCGCGTGCGCAGCTGGGGATGCTCTCGTGCGGGCCAACTAAGAAGCAAACAGCACGAGACGAAACAGCTGGCGCGTACACACAGGCACCAACAACACAGCGTGGCAAGTCAAGGGTGTAAGGCGTGGAGAAGGGGGAGTATCGGAAGCCCGTGTGCACGCCTTGCTTATCGACGTGGTTAGAATGATAGAAAGCAGGAATAGCGGGGAGAGAAACGCACAGTGAAGCGGGGCAAAGGCAGCGGAGACAGGCGAACCGAGTGGTGCCAGAGTGCGCGTAAGGGACGTGAAAAGAAAAGGGGGTGCCACTTGTGTGTGTGTGTGTGTGTGTGTGTGTGTGTGCACATGCACGCGTCTGTATTTCTCTACGCGAGCAGCGAAGAGATTGAGGCCCACGTGCTTCGGCTTAGTGTTGCCTCATAGAAGAAGCGAAGAGGGAAGGCGGTAAATACAGAGCGCAACGCTCTATGGGCCACGATGACAACAACAGGGAGGGACAGAGAGAGAGAGCGCGCGACACACACGCACGCTCTCGAGCGGATCGCAACACGGAAGTTTGTTTGTTAAAGTGCCACGAGAAGACGCAAAGAAGAGTGAGGAATAGACTCAGTTGCCATCGATGCGTGCGAGTACCTCCCCCTTCCCACAAGAGAGCGGCAGCCCATACAGGAAGGGAGGAAGGCAGCGGCAAGCAAGAGCTCCACGAGGACAAAAAAAGGGAAGTCCTTCGCGCAGGGGTGTGCGGGTGGGGATGCCAAAGGTCAGAAGAGAAGAGACGGAGTTGCAGAAAGCGGGGAGAAAGCCGGGATGGGGTAGAGAGCGGGTGTGTCGGGCGCTCAGGCAGACAAGCAGGCAAAGAGATGCAGGCCCACCAAAGGACACTCGCATAGTGGGTGCGTGGGGGGCCACAATGTGGAAGGGGAGGGAAGGAGCGAGACACAGGTAAGGAGAGAGTGGCAGCCCGCCACGCTCCGCCGTATGCACAGAGAGCGGGCATGCGAATACAGCCTATGCGCCGCTGCCTCGAACCTTGGCAGAGTCCTAAGTGAGAATAAGGGGCACGGCATTGGTAGGTAGACTACACGCCGCTGTTGCTGGATATTTTGCCCCTGCCATCCTCTTTCCTCATAGCCCCCACTTCACAGCAGGGTTTGCTGCGGCCGCTACCGAGGCCTACATCGTTGATGTCGTTTTCGAATGGGTGTGTGTGTGTGTGTGGGGGGGGGGGGGGGTTGACCTCTTGAGTGATGCGTCCGTGCTTGTAAGAGAGTGTTGATATAACATAGAGAACTTCACACACAGGCATACAGAGAGAGAGAGACGGGGGGTGTGGGGACTGGGGAGAGGCCAACAATACGCTCACGGTAGGCGGAGGGACGAGGACGGAGAGGCGCGCAAAAGCAAGCGGCGGTGAGGCGAGTTGACGCTGGAGAAAAAAGTCTCTAACTTAAAACAAAACAACGAAGAGGAACGGCAACAGTCGGCACGAGCAAAACAGACGAGACGTGCGCCGATTGATGCCACGGCGTCAGCGTGCAAATTTGAAGAGGAAAACGACGAAGCCAGGAGAGGCGGCGCCACATTGACTGTGTGAGACTCCGAGGGGAAAACAGAAAAAGGTGAGAGAAAGCGACCCCTTCAAGAGCGCCGGAGAGGGCAGAGCAGCTGCAGAGGAGTAACAGTAGCCCCACTGTCCGCCACCACCGACCACAGCAACCTTGTCATTCCGCGACATGCGCAGAGGCTCTCTGATGTCGCCTTATTTTTCTCACGATGGCGGTGGAAAATGCTGCTTGACAAGCTCGATCAGGTCCGCCTTGCGTCTTGCCCCACCGGCGCTCACGTTCGTAGCCGTCAGGTACCTCTTGAGTTGGGGTATAATCAACCCATCCCACGCATTCTCAGCGGCAGCGTGGCGAATGAGCTGCTCGATAGGCACAGGATCGCCGTCCTCTTCGGTAGAGACTGCAGCTGACCCTCCTGCTGCGCTGACTTCCGCTGCGCCACCGCGTGGCCGGCGTGTCGCCATGGCTGCCACGCGCGGATGGGGGCAGTAAAGGAAAGCGTCGTAGTCGTTTCCCAGCACTTCTTTGTTGAAGCTATGGAAAAGTGCTGCGAAACTCCTCATGCCCTCATAGTCGGGAAGGGTGCCGTCCAGCTCCCACGGCGCCTCATCGGTGTCCTCAGCACCAGCGTCCTCCTCCTCCACCCTCGCCAAACTAGTCTCGACATCAAGGTACAGGGGATTGACTGATAATGGGAAGAGTCGTCGAGCGAGTTCTTGCAATTTGCGGTACTGCCGCTGCAGCGCGGGATTGAGCACCGCATCTACTTGGTAAGACACTGTCAGCGAACTCACAAGCTGCTTTGCAAGTTCGAGGTGCATTGGATCAACGGAGCTGTCCCCCAGTACAGGGGTGGCGTGCTTGTTGGTGAGCGTGCAAGCGCGTAGCTCCGGCACGGCACGCAGATCCTCGGCGTAGGGAAGAGGTACGACGTAGAGCCCCAACCCATCCACTGGCACCTGATCGCGCCTCTCAGGATGCCCTGTCAGGTCTGGCGATGGCACCAGAGCTACGAGGCGCGGCGCTGAGCCGGCTGAGGTGCAATACTGGGCAATCGCAACTTTCTTCTTTGCACGCAACCGGCGCACAAACAGGACGAACAAGCGATGCGAGTGCGCGCCACCGCGCTGCACACACGAATGAAGGAAAGAGCTCCGTCCCACGGAATGCTCCCGCTTCACTGCGTCAACGAGATCCTTGAAGTGCAGCACGGTGAATCCAGGCTCAGCCCCGGCAGCTGCCACCTCCACAATTCTCTTGCGCTCCGCCATGGTAAAGTAGACTCGCTCCTTCCCAGCCGGTGCGTAGTAACGAAGATCGCCGAGCTGCACGTCCTCCTGCCCTGTCATCAACTCCTCCGTGGGGTCCTTCTCGCTACGGAAGCGCTGCAGCTGATTTGGGCGGCTGTCACCGACGCCCTCTTTGTGCCCCGCACACGCGCCACCATCGCCCCCATCACCTCCGTTCGTACGCGCGTGCAGGCGAACGACGCGGTGAAGCATGCGGTTCGTGCGCTTATCCAGCCACTCTCGCGGCGGAAGGCGAGCGCGCACGAAAGGGGTGTACAGACTCACCGCCATCTGGGGCACGGCAGCAGCTCGCGACGCCCTCTCTGCATCTCTTTCGGCTGCTGTCGCCGCAGAGAGAGACCCAGTGGCCGTTCCAGAGAAACCGCCGATGCGGAGCAGGCAGTGCCGAAAGGGTCGCTGCGCAGTTGCACGACGCATGACAGAGTCGAGCAGCTGCTGCAGTGTACCGCTGCCAGCGTTTACATTGATCGAACCTCCACCCCTGCTGACAAAGGCCTCATCGCGGGCCTCGGTCAGCGCCGCCATATTGTCACTGTCACCATTGGCACTGAATCGTGCAGAGGCCGCCTGCATCTCTCTCAGCAGTGGTCCCCAGAAGAAGTCTGGCACAAATCCCGTTTCGGCTGAAGAAGGTGAGTCGGACTGACTGGGTCCACTCTGGCCGGTATTAGCGCCAGTGGCGGCAGTGGTAAGGTCAAGCGACTGGTCAAACATGCTGGAAACAGTGAAGAGCGGACGCGCAGAGCTCCTCCTACTGCTGCGGTCCGTTCCGTCTGCGCATATTGACGCTGTAGAGGAGATCGACTGCCTACCCTGACCGGCGTCCCCCGCCGTATGTGCGACTGCAGAGCTGCCGCTTGGGTACGGACCACCGCCACTGCCAGCGTTGCCGAAGCCAAAAACTTCAAGTACAACGCCCTCCTTGCCTAGGTCGCATGCGCGACTGCGGCACAGGCTCCACTCCCGGGTGTCGCCACCACTTGGGTTGTCGCAGTTTGTGAAGACAAAGAGGCGCCGATGGCGAATATCCGGCATGGTACGGAGGCGCAGCACGATGCGTTGCGCCTCCCAGAGTGCCTCACTGAACTTGAATGCGGGAGAGGCGCTCAACGGCGTCGGAAGAGCAGTATTCGTCTCTGCGCAACCGCTCGCCGAAGACGCCGCGGCGGGAGCGGGGAACGTCGATGCAGTGGGCCAGTGACCGATGCGGGCCTTAAACTCCTCGTAAGCGGCAGATCCGGGAGCGCCAGCTGCCTCAAGCTCCTCCACCTTCTGCATGCATTCTGTGCCGATGCGAGCGGCCTCTTGTATCACGTAGACCCCGCGGAAGCCCCTCGAGGGGGTCGGCGTCCGTGTGTTGTACAGCACAATCGCCACGACGTCCTTGCTGCTGCATATGATCTTCTCTTTCATCAGTGCGAGGATGCTCTGCATCGACATGGAGAAGAAAGAAGAAGACAAGCCAACGGCTGCGTCAGAGTCACCCGCAGCACCACTACCCATAGTCGCCTCATGACCAGTGGTGGAGAGTTTGAGCCTCACGACGCCACGCGTGCGCGCTGGTGAACTTGCTCCGCTCTTACCGACTGACGTCGTCGTTGTCGACTCACGAGCAGGCAGAGCTCCGAACATTCCCTCGTTGCAGTCAACGAGGCACACGACAGCATCGCGCTGATTGCTCTGCCACAGCTGCTCACGATACTCATCGAAGTCGAGCCCCTCGGTGTAGGTGCTGTCTGCTGCAACGATACCAGTTGTGCCCTCGCCCCACTCTGCAAACTCATCCATGGTGGGCCAATGGCATGCTGTGAAGGAGGGAGAGGTGGTAAGATGGTCTGGACGTGTTTGTTCTTGAAACCTAATGTGCTGACTGCTGGGAATCAGCAACGATAAGGCTCAAAGAGGCAGTCAGTAGTTGTCAGCGTCACAGCTGGTTTGCAAGGTGTGGTGGACCATCTAAGAGAGTGAAGTCCCTGGTCCTTAGCAGTCACCATGATGTGGCCTCTGCTTACACGCAGTTGTGCGAGCAAAGATGGAAACTTTGCCTTTACCTGGAAAGAGTCCCTAAACAGCAGGAAAGGGTAGTGTCAAGTAAAGTGAGGGATTGCAAGAGGGAGTAGAGAAACAGTGGAGTACGAAGTCAGAAAGACGGGGATAAGTCCAACGAGCTACACGCACCGGCTTTGGCGATAGAAGCGCGCAGACACCCAAGCGCAAATATCCAGAAAAGAAAAGAATGCTGCACACGAACACTCTGGTGAGACCTCCTGCACAGATTCCCTTCATTTCTTGAAGGAAGGTGAACAACCACCCGGTGTGACCATCGCATGTGCCACCCAAGGACCGAGAGACGCCTCACAGTGCGCCGTTGTGAGGACTGGCACTCTTTTCGGTATGAAATTGCCAGTCTCCTTTCCCCTCCCACAGCGGCCAAGCGCTTCTTCGATATCCGCATTTCCCTTCTTACTGTTGCGATGATTTGTCGACTGTCGCTCACAATCGCGCCGCTGCGCTGCTGGTGATAAGTAAACTCCAACTGCTGAATATGGCCACTGCGTATCCTGGACTGTGTATGCTGACACACACACACACACACACACACACACGCCGGAAGAGAAGCAAAGGAGGATAGAGTGTGTCACGTACGGTTGGAAGAAGGGCGCCGAAACATCCACAGGAAGTGTTTACCGGTACCTACCATTCACCGCGGAGAGCCGTCACACCTCCGCCTTGCGCGACTGTCATGATTTTCTACGCCTCATAAAATAAAAGATGCTGGCAACAACAACAAGATCTAGTGTGCCAGCGCCGTTGCGGAGCCCCACCCCCTCCCTGCTCTGGCCGGTGTATGTGCGTGTTTGCTTGAAAGGCCGTTGGCAGTGAAAAGAATCAAGCATCACATGGGAAGGGAGGGGGGGGAGGACAAAACAAGCAAAGGCGCTAGCGCCACCCCGGCGGGACGCACACGAGCGCGTGCACGGAAAAGAAAAGGAAGCAAAGAAACGACGGCGGAGCCAACAAAGAATAGAGCGCACAATAAGAGACGAAAATGTAAATCATCTGGCGACATCGCAGCGGAGGGAGAAGACACGCACATGGGCCAACGGCGTAGGCCTTGGAAAGGAGGAAGGGCTGTGTGGAGAGAAACTTGCGATGGGGGTACTGCACGTATCTAGGTGGCAGCGGCTAGTGGTACAAGCGGAAGAGGAAAACAACACCAGAAAAAAAAAAGGAACGACGTCGAACGGCCTCTAAAAGATGCAGCTACCTCAGCGAGGGAACACACCACCCCCAACGTGCACCTGTGAAAGCACAACACCAGAAAAAAAAGGAAAAAACAAGCAGTACTCGGCGCGGCGCGTTGGGGCAGCTCCTGCTCACACAACCACCGCTACAGAAAGAGAGTGAGCGAGACACAAGCGGGGGTGCGAGAGGGCAAGAGAATATACATGAAAAAAAAGCGCTGGGACCCCCTCCCCCACTGGCAACGCACGCGTGCCCCACCCCTCCCACAAGAGCGGGAGAGGCACAACTCGGCTCTCATATGCCGAGTCACAGTTGGGTGGCGTCACTCCCTCGGCGCACCTCCCCGCCCCCCACCCTCTCCAACTGGTGCCCACACCTTCCGGACATCGACGGCCGCCCGCGAAGCCTGTGAAAGCCGCCTCTCGCTTACTGGGTATCACTTGAAGTACACCGACTGGAGATGGCCCCGGCAACACAGACACCGCTCTGAGACCCGTCCTCGCCGAAGTGAGGAAAGCAGGGGAACGCTAGACGACGGGAGCCTGCGGCACCTGTGGCATTGCTGGTCGATCAAGCAGCAGCGCGGGGACGGTGACATCGCTTTACACGTAGTACACATCGCTGTCCTCTGAACGGGGATTCATGCTGGTTCGAAAATCGGCGGGTTGCTCGGCAAGCGCTTCGGACGGCGGTGTCGGGGAGGAGGCCCAGGTGGCCGACGTCAACGAAGGCCTCAGCGACGGTGGGGCGGGCGTGAAACGCATCTTTGGAGCCGCCAGCGGAGCTGCTGGCGCGACGGCCCACCCACCCCGCCCACCATCCCCACCGCGCCCAGTCAGGAAGCGCTTGTACGCAGCGAAGAAATCTTCGCGCTCGTGCACCCACGCCTCGTAGTCGCCGGGGCTCATCTGCGCAGATGGGCTCTGTAGTGGGGCGGGGGTAAAGCCCAGGCTCGCTGCGCCGATGGTGGCCACCACGCGCCTTGGCCTGTCTAGTGCGGAGGCGGCACCGGCACCTGACACATTGGCCCCAGACCCCGCCTCTATCAACGCGCCAGAGAAGAGAGAAGTTCCCTCTTCGCGATTGGCTTGCTGGTCCTGCCATTCCTGCACGCCAGACGTGTAACGCCACACCGGGTCATCCATTAAGGCGGGAGTAGCGACCAGGTACTCCAGCTCTCGCTTCATGTAGTCCTGGCCGGCCTCGGTGCGTAGCGCGACGGGGAGCGAGGCGCGACGCCGCGCTTCGCTGCCGACGTGTCGATACTGGGTCCGCCACGCTTCCAGCGCCTCCAACTCTTCCTTGTTGGGTTTGCCGAGGGCCGCCTCCATCGCCGCTACATACTTGGCGGTGCGGCCGTTGCGCGCGTGTGCCTCATTGCGCTCCCTCTGCTGCTCCTTTGCCACCGCGTTCAGCCCGTTAATGTCACGTTGGATGCGGCGAATATACATTTCGGTGGCCTCGGCATTCGGCATGGTGAACTCCTCCACCCATGGAGCCATCTGCCCTGAGCTGCCAGACGCCGAGACGTTGCTGCCGCGGAGGGGGTAGTGCTGATGACTGACACCGCCACCACGGAAAGAACCGCTCAAGCCACCTGGGCGTGAGGCACTGCGGCGCAGAGCCGCGGCGGCTGCTATCGACGTGGTCGGGCGCGAAAACTGAGACCCGCCCCCGCCAACACGGTCTATACTGACGTTGCCCGCGTACGGCTCACTGCCACCTACGGCGCTGGCGTGGATAGTAGGTGGGTACTCTATCCAGCTCTCCAGCAGCGGCTGCAGCGGCCCGTAGCCCTCCACAAAGAGGACAGGAGCTCTGCGCTGCTGGCTACAGTGGTAGAAGTGCTCCACAAGACCCGCACCGGGCACAGCCACCTTCGCAGTAGTGTCGGAGGTTGCCATATTCGTCCCGGCGACCTTCTGCGACAACAGAGGCACCGACAGCTCAGATGTGAACGGTGGCGCACTCCGGGCAGTGAGTTGGTTGGCGCTATGCCAGCGATCGCGCGCTGTGGCCCGCACCAGCTGCGGGTAGGACAGTGTCCTGTTGCTCGTGAGAAGTGCGCCGCCGTCATCGGCGTCAGTATCGCTTCTTTGCGGTGCCTCAGCGTCTGTTGCACTTTCACTCAACTCTCTCGGCAGCACCAGCGGTGGCAGCGGCAGTCCGCTCATGAAAATCGCATTCCGCACGA
Organism: Leishmania braziliensis MHOM/BR/75/M2904; assembly: GCF_000002845.2. Taxonomy (NCBI): domain Eukaryota; phylum Euglenozoa; class Kinetoplastea; order Trypanosomatida; family Trypanosomatidae; genus Leishmania; species Leishmania braziliensis. The sequence goes on along the minus strand of NC_009321.2, from coordinate 402,366 downwards.
CACTCGTGGCCGCAGCCTCTAGCCTCTCAAGAAGACTGGGTTTCTGTAGCTGCTGGGCACGTCGCTGCGACTCCAACGACGTAGTCCCCGGCGGCGTCATATAGCCGGAGCCGTTGGCGCTGTGCCCGTCCCCCACACCGTGCCGCATTTGCGACGTCATGTCAGACGGCAGGCCAGGCCACGAGAAGCTCCATGAAATGTCGTAGTGTTTGCACAGCAGCTCGATCGCCTGCGCTGCATTCCGCTTCACCAGCCGCTGGAACGCCGCCTCTTTCCTCTGACTACTGACTTTGCCAGGAGAGCCTAAGGGTGACAGCGTCTCCATCGAGTCGGCGAGGACAACAATCCCCGGACTTGACAGAAGCGTCTGCTGCCGCCCAGAGCGATCCGGCGACGGGGTGGCGGCGACTGCAGGAGGGGAGTTTGCCAGCCCTTCAGTGTCGCTGTCCAGCGACTGCACCTGGGATTCATTCACCAGCACCAGTGTGTCAGGCGGTGGTGCCACAGCACCGCTGTCAGCGGTGCTGCACTCGCCCGAGATTGTCGTTGGGTGAAACGCTACCGCTGACGCAAACGCCGCTTCGCCGTCCATGCGGGATGCCACGGCAGTACGCATCATGGTGAGCAGTTTCCGTGTCTTGCTGCGCAGCGTCGCCTCCACCTTGGCCTCTGCAGTCTTCTGATGTGACTCAGCAGAGTTGCCGTCCTTGAGATCGGCAGCCGCGAAAAGAAAGTTGTGCTTTGTGTAGCGGTCGTTGGGGGTGATAGACATGAGGTACCGGCGTCCCCGTTGCGCTGGCGGCCCGAGTGCGACGTCCGGGTCCACCAGCGAGACCGAGTGCTGGATCTGGGCGATGCTGGGCAGCTGCAAGACGTAACCGACGGCGATGGCCTCGTCAAGAGTCAACTCATACTTCGGCTTTTCCCCCTGAAGAAAGATGTGCACAGGGGCGGGGTGGGTGTCAGAGAAGACACCTGTGGCGGTGCGCAAATGGGCCATGGTTGCCGTAGTTGCGGCTGCTGTCGCAAATCGGAATGGATGGCTGTTGGGCACCGGTGTGCCCGGCGTCGCCGTAGACCGCAGCACCGCTCGATTCCAGATGGTGACGTCGCGCTGAATCATCCCCTGCTGTGCGAGAGATGCCTCGTGGCACTGCTCGGCTGCCCAGGTGCGGTTACGCTCCTCAAGCAGGCGCACCATACGATGCAAGCGAGGTGGCAGCGGTGGGTGTCTGTGGCTTCCATGGGCATGTGTCTTGGCAAGAGATGCCGCAGCCTTCGATGGCACTTCCTCACCGAGGAAAGCTTGCTTCACAAGGAAGGCGCCAGCATTTCCGAACCGCTGCTCGGGACCACGGCAACCACCGACGCGCGGCTGACGCGTGGGTTGGCGCCGTCCACTATTGGTTCGAGCGGCGTTGCGTCCGGACCCTGCAGCGGCCGGAGCATCGTCTAGGCGGGGTAGAGGGCTAGCAGTGGTGGGAGGGGCAGCGGCAACAGCAGCACTCTTGACTACGGTCTTCCAAGACTTATCACCCGTGTCACCAATGTTTCGACGCTTTTGGTGCTCGTCCAGCGCGGCAGACACCGGTTGGCCTTTTCCTCCGCTAAGGCGACTGACAGCCACATCATGAGCGAGAGCGTTGAGGGTCGTCTGCATGGATACCGCGGCTGCCTTGTCAGCCCCACGATCCATCGTCGAATAGTTGATGTCCTCCCAGCGTACATAGTCGCGATAAAGGAAGCACAGCGCCTTCAGCTGCACCTCGCTCACCGCACGGCCGTAGATAAGGTAGCTGGCGAAGCCTCCAGGAGGTGCCCCCACCGTAGGCATGCGTTGCCGACCAACAGCGTCCACCTCGATCTCTGGTTGTGGGGTGCCAAAGATCTTCTTCATGAGCTGCGGTGTTTGGCTCGTGACCAGACCCGAGTACCGATGCAGTAGGTCCATCCGCCGGAGGGCGTCAATGAGATGCTTCACCTTGATGCGCCAGCCCTCCACCATCGTGCGCGCAGCAAGCCCCAGTGGCCATCGATGCGGAATCAGACATCCCTCGCCAAGCACGTCCCCTGTGCCGTATGCAGCAACCCCTTCACAAAGTGTAGACACAGTGCCGCCCATGATGAAGATCATCTCGGTGCACCTTGTCGACGTGCTCGCCACGAGCGAGCCTGGCGTATAGATGACTGGCTCAAGTCGCTCCTGGATGAGGCGAATGGCTACATCAGGGAGCGGCTTCAGCAGCTCGGAGCCGGCCCGCAGCTGCTGTGCTAGGGCGTGCGTGAAGCGCTGCTCGCCCATCCACTCAACGCGGAGAACTGCCGCCTTCTGCAACAGTCCATCACGCAGGGCGGCATCACGCTGCATCAGCGCGGTGAAACTTCGGTGCGGTAGGCACCACACGTCACACACCGTGTCTGCCCGCAGTACGCAATGGCGCGGCTCGTGGAAAAGCACCGACAGCTCGCCAAAGGAGGCTCCTGATTCGACCACCTCCGCCGGCTGGGCTCTGGTTGTCTCTCCAATGTACCAGCAACCGCACCTCTCGCATGAAGAGCGCGACGCCGTCAAATCATTCGGCAACTCACCCGACATCAATGGTGCCGGACTGCCGCCACTCTTTGGGGACACAAACACGTTGAGACGACCCCGCCGCAGGAAACAAAGCTGCCGAGAGGACCCGGGCGTGTGGGGGCAGGCCATCACCTCGCCAGGCATGTATGTGCGCGGCACCATGTGCGAGATCAAGGCGCGAATTGTGGGCGCCGGCACATCCTGCAGCAGCCAGCTCTGCCGCAGTAGCAGCTCCGTGGCGGCATAGTCACTGTAGAGGGAACGACGTCGGGCAGCCACGATGAAATCGGCGACAGTGCGGACGGTCCCACGCGGCACAATCTCGCCCTTTGCAGCAGTGCACCACGGCACGTACCGGTGCGGCGAACGTTGCAGCCGCTCCGCCCGCTGCCGGGCAGCAATGTCAATGAGAGCGGCGTGCACGTCGCTCGTGCGGATGCGGAAGGTGTCAACGAACTCCTCGTAGGTTGCCCCCTCGTTGCCTTTTGCGCTCTTCGATGCGGTCGAGGCAGTCCCGGAGGTTGGTGCAACGGTAGGGGTGGTCGAGGCTGTGTAGCACACGTACTTGAATGGCGCCAGTCCAAAAGCCTCACCGGCTCCCAGCACCACAGGGGCACGTACCTGCTCTGTACCGGTGGGCCGCAGCGTTGGCTGTCCGACGGTGCGGCTGGCCCGTCGCAGTGAGCGCTGAATTGCAGTCGTCACGTTGGAGACGGAGGTCCCGTCGTCGTTCGCCCTCCCGCCACCAGCGACGGTGGAGTTATTGCATCCCACAGAATCGGTGGCTGGGTAGTCATCCATGGTCAACGCCACCTCTGGCGCGAGGCCACCGCCGCACAGGCGCACTACATCCTTGGCCGAGGTAAAGTACATCCTCCGCTCCCTGCGAACCCCCAAGCCGCCGCCACGGCGTTGCTGCTGAGGTGCCGAAGACTGCGACTGCGCCTGTGGCTGGAAAAAGGTCGCGGACACAGTGCCCGCCATGACAATGTACACAAACGACGCCTCAGGAGGTTCACGGGGGTAGACCAGCACTCCGCCAGCCTCGATGCTGACAGGGGCGACTTTATCCTTCAAGCAGGCAATGACCTCCTTCGGCTCTAGGGACAGATTGCCCGTGCCTTCGTCCAGCATTAGATCTCCGCCGGCCGTGTTGAGTGCACGGGTCAGCGACGTCAGTGCGTCCGTTACCATCTTTGCATACGCCGCCGCACCTTCGACAGTGTCGCATGACGGGAATCGTTGTCGGACACTTCGCTGGCGCAGGAGCAGCTGCTTCTTGAGCCGCATGACAGGGGCGAAGTACTCCCGCAGCGCCACTCCCGGCAGGGCATCAAGGGCCGTCCTCAGGTACATAACTCGGTCAATGGAAATTCCATTGATATCGATGGCGCTGTCGCAGTTTCTAGGGCACCCACTTCCGCCACTGTATGCGCTGGAGCGGCGGTGGCTGGTGCATCCCACGCTCTGGCGGCGGTGAGTGGCATTGCCGGGGTGATGCGGCACATGCACGATAATCCCTGGTGCGCCGGGTCTGGTTGCTGTGAGCATCGGTCGAAGAGGGAGCAAATGAATAGAAAAACAGGCACAGAGGAAAACGTCGTCTGAGCAACGAGAGAAGACCCTTTTCCCAATGCCGTGGTGGGCGCCCGTGTGTGGGAGGTAGTACGGCCAACCCGCGCGGCAGCAGGACAGCTTGCGGTGGTTGCAAGAGAGCAGAAACAGCCAAACAAGAGTAGGGGTGCGGGTGTTCTAGACGATTTAGCGACAGCGCAAGAGGAGGTAAAGAGTAGAGCGTGGGGAGAGGGAGGGACTTTTCTGAGGGAGGTGGCCACCCCATAGCTGGTGTCTCAGCTCGCTCTCTCCCTCCCTCACACTTCAAATGTGACGATCTTGCGTTGGTGTCTTCCAGCGAGGGCACTGAGTGAGAGAGTAGAAAGATGAGTTTGGGGGAGAGGGTGGCTGATGATGCGTTGCACAGATCAGCACGCACGTACACGCCGTAGACGTTGGCACGGCGTCTTCTCCTCGGCTTGAAGAAGGGTGGTCGAGATGTAGAGAAACAGAAGAGGGATGTTCATGGCGAGGGTGTGAAGAAAAACACTGAATGTGCGTTCCTTTGCACATTGTCGGTTCCATCTGGCAGACTCAGCAAACTACAGAAAAACAGCAGCTCCTTTGCAGTGGCGGCTCCCAGAGAAACCCATGGGGTCTGAGAACATGTGCGGGTCTGCAGGTATTTTCCACCCCGCTCCTCCTCTCTCTAGACTGTTAAGGTGCAGGGCAATGTAATACACACAACGACCCGCAGCCGCGTGGATGCTTGATCGCCGAAGGGTGGTGTGAGCGGTGGCTGGTAGAGCGTATGGTGCAACAGACGCAATGATAGGGGAAGAGGAAAGCCCCAGTTGTGTCAGCTCTCTGATACACCGACGTGTGCCATTATGTTGGTTCGTTTTTTTTTTTGCCTGTGTACGCTGCCACTTGTCATTGGTCAGTCCACGTGGCGGCTCCCACGAGGCAGTGGTGAAGGCAGTCAGAAGTGAGGCATCACACATCTCCTTGGCCCTCCTCGGCCCTATCCCGAGTACTGAAGCTCAGAGACAAACGCACGCCCAATGAAAAAGTGCGCCCCTTCACGTCTCCTCAGATGAGAAAGCAAAAGCACACACAAAATAGCTAAATAAACGCAGGAAACGAAAAGAGAGATGCCTCATACCAACTGTACATGCTTTACATCGCAGCTTTTCTTTGCTCTCAGAAAGGGAAGGGAAAGTGACTGCACAGCTAACTCAGCCAAGCAACGATAACAAGGACAGTCACTGCACCACCACGACTGACATACACACACACACACACACACAGACACATTAGAGAGAGAGAGAGAGGCGACCGTCATTCAGCACACGACAAGTCAACGACAGAGAAGGCAGCGGCAGGAAAAGTGTGACCGTACATCCGGCAGTGACCGAGAGCAACGTCCTCAATGTAAAGAGAGGGTGGGTGGGAAAAAGGAGGCGTATGAAGCCAACGACAAGATAGAACGAAGGAAAGGGGAAAAATAGTGCAGAGCTTCTTCGGCAGCCACGGGTCCCTCCTCCCTCCCCTTCTCCCCTCCCAAATTCTCTGGGTCAGGACGCTTCGCTCGCCAGACTCGCGTGCATCTCTACACCTGCAAGCGGGGGCCCTCAATAACAGCGACATACACACAAAAAAAAAGGTGTAGCGTGTCGTGGGGTTCGTCGCTTCACACAATCCGCCATATACTCGCGTAAGCGTAGGTGCCACCCAATACCTACCAAAGGGGATAGAGGCCGTAGGAGGGCAGCTTAGCCGGTCCCTTTCGTCGTCGAGAGGCGGTCCGCCATCGCCTGCTCCTCGTCACGGGAAATCCTCGTTGTCTTTGGGTCGTACGGGTAGACATACTTCTTGAAAAGCTCCTCGTCGCGCTTCTCCCAGTCAACGTGCGAGAGGCGATCCACACATCCCTTCAGCTCCTTCTTACCTATCTTCTTCGGCTCCGCGGTCAGCAGGTAGCGCGAGTTAAGCGCCTCGCGCCGCATCCGGCTCTTCTTGCGCTCCTCCTCGTACATACGGCGCACCTGGTCATCGATTTCGCTGGGTTCCATCTTCTTGTCGTTCTTGTGCACCTCCTCCTCCATCTTACGATCACGCTCGGCCTTGGAGTTGGCAAAGCGCTCCACCTGCTGATCGTACATGCGACTCACCAGGTGGCCTTCTTCCTCCTTTGAAATGTGCTTCTGGGTCTGGGCGCGTGCTCGCTCCAAGGTGGCGCGACGCTCCTCCTCGCGCTGCGCCGCCAGCTGCATCTGCCGATAGTACAGTCGCTGCACGAGGTTCTCCTCCTCTCCTGGGGAAAGGCGCTGCTCGGCGGTCAGCGTGCTGTACTCCACAGCTTCCATCCTGACGCCTTGTGTGCGGAGGTTATACGGTGAGGCTGAAGGGGCTCGCAGCACGCGAATGCAGGACAGAGCCCAAAAAAAAAAGGACCAAAATACTGCCAGAGGTGCCTACTGGGGTCACGGAGATACTTGTAGGAAGAAGTAGCCCGCAATGCGTATGGAGGATAAGTGGTTGAGGAACTGCTGGGTGACACGAAAAGAATAAGAACGGGAGGGCGCAGAGAGGGTGTCAAGTGAGTCGAGAGAGAAATGAATTACATAGGTGGAGGCGTGAACTGGAGAAACATATATATATATATATATATGCGTCCTTGAGTAGAACACGTGCAGTAGGAAAGCAGCAAGCGTGTCATGAGCAGTCGGTAGGATGTTGGAGCATGTGTGTGTGTGTGCGATCCATCCCAGGTAGAACCAATGAAAGCACACGCTTCCGGAAAGAGGGGAAGAGAGCAAAAGAAGTGAAAAATGCGACGGAAGGGTGTAAATGCCGTCTGTTCGCTGCTTAACGAGGAGGTAGCGCGGGTGTAGACACGTCGGGTGGGGGGGGCATCCAAGGCCATGAATACACCCACGGAAGAGCACATTCCACACAGAGAGGAGAGGGTGGCGCACTAGTGTACATCGCGTAGATACACAAAAAAATGCGCAGGAAAAAAAACACGGCCTCGGGAATCTTCGTAGTATGGCACCACAGAAACTCTGCCTGACGATAACACACAGTCTCGTGCGTCCCCACCCCCTCTGCTACGCTGATAGTACCGAGACCTCGCTTTGTCAGCGTCACCATCAGTAGACCTCCCCCCTGACGTAACAACTCTCCAGCCGGGTGCTGTATGCACAGGCGTGCGTGTGTGCCTACTCACGCGAGTGAGAGCAGAGTGGGGTTACTGAACCTCCATCGATCTCTGTGAGGAAAGAAGCGTAAGGCAAGCAATCCAGCAAAAAATGTGACGCCCGCCATGGCCATCATGCCCGCCGGAGAGGTGGTCGCACAGGCGTGTTAGAGTGGTACTCCTCCCCTGGCGACATGATCACTTCCTCACTCCCCCTCGGTCACTGTCCACGATTGACCTTGAGGTCCTCCGTGAAGACTGCGTGCGCCTCTGTGTAGGCGTTGGTGGGGACGTGGAAGTATGAGTCAGCCGACTGAGACACATTGATGGTGCGAGGTATCCCTCGCTGCACAAAAGCCCCCATGTTCCCGGAAACCTGTACCGCTGCTGCGCCGTCACTCATAGCAGTGACATCGCCAAGTGGCTTGTCGGCTAAGCTCCGTTGCCGCCGTGCGGTGAGCGCTTGCTGCGCCGACCTCTTCTCCCGTTCGCTGGTTCCATCGTAAAAGTGGTGTGCCATCTCGCGCACGTGTGGAGCAGCAGCGATCTCGGGCAGCACATCGAGATCCGCGTGGCCCATCAAAACCGATTGATGCTTTGCCTGCTGAATCTTGGTGAAGGTCTCCTCCAGTGAGGTGCTCTGAATGAGGAGAACAAGCTCGTAGGTGACACCATTGCAGTACTCCGCCTCGCGAAGCAGCCGCGTCCGCTCCCGGTAGGCTTGCACCTCGTTCGGCGACGAAGCTGCTGACCCGCGACTTCGGCGACCACTGTTAATGGGGCACTGAGAGGCCAGCCATGCCACGTTCACTTCGTCTGCGTTCATTGGCAATGGCACACACGCGCTGGAGGCAGAGATGACTTCCGGGCAGCAGGAGGCAAAAAAGAGACTGAATTCGCGCTGCAGCTCCTTCTCGACTTTCAGGTAGGCGTGGTAGAGCAGCTGCTCCTTGTGCAGCACGCGGTCCGTCGCCTCCCGTGACAGCACAAACTCTAAGGGAGAGGCTGGATTCAACACAATATCCACCTTCTCCGGCACGATGGAAGCGTTATGCAGCAGCGTGGAGACATCTGCAAAGTAGCCGATCAGGAAAGGATGCAGGAAAGGTCCAAACGTGGGGAGCGGGGTGGCTTGCTTTATTTGGAAAGGCGCTGTCTGGGCGACGGACTCCCAGTAGGTCCTCTTCGCCTCGTCCGTCACAGTCTTTGCCGATTCTGCACCTGCTGCTCTCTCCCCACGCAGCGCGGATGCCCTCACTTTTCCCACTGTCGCCCGACGCCTCCCGGCAAGTCGTTCTCGGCGGACGGGATGGTGCCTTGATGACGTTGCCTTGCACCCAATACCCCTCGCCCTACCTTTGACCCCGCGTGGGCGCCTCTGCGCGCGCGTACGCGCCGCCCTCGCCGCTGGCGCAGCTGGGCGAGTTTCATGAGATACACTCGATGGGTCAAGCTCTCCCTCCACAAAGCCGTCCATCAGCATCGTATCGAAGAGCGCATCTGCGTCGACAGAGGTGTCGTCGAGTGTTGTGGAAAGCCCTGCCTGTGTTGCGTCACTACGAGGAGAAGAGTCAGGAATTGTGTGCTCAGCTGTCTTCAGCGCCACGCCAGCGCTCTCAAGCGCTTGTGCTCCTGTGCCTTCTTCCGGCGCAGCATTCGCCTCCCCCTCTTGACCTGAATGGCCCCTCCGCGATCCCGCCGACGGGGCGGCCTCGTCCCTCTCCTGCATGGTTACTTCAGCAGAGGCGCATGACTGTTGCTGCCAGTGCCGCTGTTGCCACCACCTACTCTGGAGCAACGCGTCAGGCAGAAACCCCGTGCTTGGTACCTCAACACCAGTAGAGGCCGTGGTGGTTGAGCCGGATGCCCACAGCACACCGCTCGGGTCGCGCACCGCAAAGCCGAAGCGCTGGCAGAACAGTCGCACGTAGTCCAGCGATGTGAAGACGGGCAGCGCTATGTAGTGATCCAGAGCAAAGACCTGTGGCTTCACGTCGTACGGGTCCCACCGCTTGCCCACGGGGGACGCAAAGGAGAGCAAGGTACTGTTCACCAGACAGCGCACCAACTCCAGATCTGTGCGCGCATCCCGATTCGAGCTGATGGACAGCGCAATCGCAGCCTCAAGGGCATCACTGCGGGGTAGTAGCTGAAGGGCACGCAGCTGCGCAGCTGCCGCTCCCGTCGCCGACCCACCGCCGCGGCTGCTACTCGTAGCGCTGGTGCTGTGCTGCTCCTCTCGCAGAAGATGCTGAAGACGCCGGCGCTCCCGCAACTGCTCCTCAGCGGCGCGGTTTGTCTGGCGAAGATGCCGCAGTCGCCGACGCAGCAAATGACATCCCGCATCACGCGCCACGCTGGGCCTCCAGCAGATCCGCGTCGTGGACAGCAGCATGATAACAATGGCCGTGCATGCGTGACGTCGATTTTATCTTGCGCACCGGCAAGGCGAAGGAAAACCGTTTAGTTTTTGCTTAGAAAAAAAGAGCTGTGCAACTTCTTTCGCTGAGCCGGGCAGGTGCTCTCGCGTCGTGCACCCAAACTGACGCAGTTCTCGCGTGCAGAAAGGGATGCGATGTGCAAGGACTGGAGAGAGAAGAAGCGTGGGTGATCGATTGTGCAGTGGTGCTTGTTGTCGAAGTACTTGTGCGGCATCTGTGCACCATACACTCACTTGCTTCTGGTAAAGCGGACGCGGAAAGGGTGAGGAGAAGGAGAGGAGAGAACTGTACAAGAGAGATGCGCAAGCACGTACACAGACGTTGCCCTAAACGATTTTGTGAGTCTCGTATTGCCCAAATAAAAAAAGAGAGTGAAAAAGGAGCTCCACTCTGATAACGCGCGTCCGTTGCTTTGAGACCCGCAGATTATGCGGAGCCAGGAGTAATATTAAAAGTGAGCGAAACTGCATAGAAGACACACACGCATTGCTTTACAGAGAGAGAGGAGAGTGCGGCTGAATGTAAAGACAATCGCCCATTAGAGGTAGACTGCCGGTGCGTGCAGAAAAGACCGTAGTGGCGTCCCCGCTCGTCTCTCCGATTCCACTTATCCTCACATGCACTTCAAGTCTACCACCGCGTCTTGAGCATTACCCACGTATGTGACTCCCTCTGTGTGTGTGTGGGGGGAGGGGGGAATCGCTCTCCATACAGCGTTTGCCTTTTGATGCTCCGATTATCCCTTTGTTTTGCCATGTGCGTGTGTGCGCGTGTGCATGTCCTCTCCCTCCTATTCCTCTGGACACTGTCACGCACAGAGTGTGATGAACATCACACCAAGGGAAAGGGGGAAGACAAGTAGCAGTAGTGAAAGTGATAGCGGAGATAACGCATATGCGCGCGACTATCAAACATGTGACAGAGCATGGATAGCAGCACATTCGTATCCACAACGATGCAAATCGACAAGGAAAGGCAGAAAAGTTGAGTGCGTGTACGGCACAGCATATACAGCAGTCAACCATCGAGCGAAGAAGAGAAGAGGGATTAGAAGAAGCGCAAGTGAGGTCGAGCAAACATAATCGCACATAAGGAAAGAAAATACTGCGCAGGAGCGGAATGGGAGAAGAGGTAAGGTGAGAGGTACCGCGTCTAGGGGCTTATCTGCACGCCCGTGACTGTAGGCACAGACATAGTAGAGGGGGGGAGGCAGGAGAAGGATAGACGGGAAAGGCAGGTGCTGGGACGGTCAGCCGCCTGATTAAACCGGAAGGAGAAGTGAAGAGGGGGATTATGGTGGAGAGAAGCAGGTTTGAGTCAACGGCGCACACGCGAGTGTCTCTGTGGGTAGATCATCTTCACACTCACTGTAAGAACTGTGGATGTGTAGCGCATTATTGACAGTGTTCTTGTGGAGCGGCGTTACCACATGGCGAAGAGGCACCAGAGAACCCAAGGAACGCAAGGAGGGAAGAATCTTTGAAGACGAGTCAGAAAGCTTGTGCAGAAGGCGAAGTGCATCGCGCCTACCCCTTTCCCCCATCACCATCCTTCGTTCCCTCTCAGGTGCCACATCGTCCCCATTTTTTTGCCCTCGGCTCGTGCCCGCCGCCATACCGGCATCTTCGCTCTGTGCGTTTGTATGCAACACGTGTAGTCTACGCCTTTGGAGTGGGAAGCCGATTCACGGATGTCGTTGTGAGAGAGTTGCTGAACGTTAGCACGATCTTACCCCACGCCCTGCTGTCGTCGAGTCGCGCGTGCGCCTGCGCTACCTCCTCTAACGGGTATGTCTTGTTCGCCACCGGCACAATCACCCGCTCATTTATGTAGGGGAGTACTTCCTTCTCGAATGTGCATACGAGGTTCTCCTTGTAGTCGTCCGACTGGCAGCGAAGCTTCGAGAAGATGATGTGCGCGCGCTGTCGCAGCAGAGGAAGGCAGTTCAAGTGCACCTTTGCGCCGCCCATGAAGGCGAGCACGATGATGCGGCCGTCCTTCGCCAGTACCGCGGCATCCTCGGAGATGTACGACCCACCAAAGACAGAGTCCAGGACAAGATTGATGGCACCCTCACCAAGGAGGTTCCTCACCTTCGGAGAAAAGCACATCCCGGTCTCATCCGGGGTGCGGGCGAGGTTGATGCTCGCAAAGTTCTTGCACACCTCCACCTTGAGCTCTGAGGAGGTTGTGACGGCGAAGGCCTGAAAGTGCTTCTCGACGATCTGCGCTGCCGCAGTGCCCACGCCGCTGGCTCCGGCATGAATGAGGACGTGGTGGCCCTTGCGACAGTGGCCGTGGTACTTGAGTGCCTGCCATGCAGTGAGAAACGCCTCTGGTATTGCGGCTGCCTCAATGAAGGAGTAGCCTCGTGGGATGTGCATGACGCTGCCCTCGTGTGCCACGGCGTATTCGGCGTAACCACCACCCCGCAGCAGCGCCATCACTTTGTCGCCCTCCTTGAAGTCCTTCACATCGACCCCTACCTGCTCAACGACACCCGACACCTCCAGTCCCATAACCTCGCTACTGCCTTTTGGCGGAAGGTAGTGACCGTGGCGCTGAGCCGCGTCGGCGCGGTTGACTCCAGCCGCACTCACCTTGATGAGAATGTCCCTCCCGCGAGTGATGGCGGCCTTGGGAATGCAGGAGATCTGGAGCATGTCCGTGTCTCCGAACCCCTTCAGGGTGACTGCGCGCATCATCTGCATGGTTAGGAAGGAAAAAGCGAATGAGGAAGTGAGAAGCGATAGCCCAGAACGTGTCCGGCTGACAGTGTGCGTGCTTATGGATGTGTGTGTCGGTACGGTGGACAAACAGGAATGAGCGCTGAGAGAAAGGCTCGAGCTGGGGTGAAAGAAGAAACGAAAGACCCGCAAAGACAGCCACTCCGAGAAGGAAGCGCACGATGCGCCACTGTTATGAATACTTCCTATCCTCGCGAGTGTGAAATCACAGAGAGGAGGGAGAGAAGAGCTAAAGAGGGAGAAGAGGGTAGCCTGTTGAGTTGAGCGGTTCCACTCTCCTCTTCGAGCCTGCGATGAGCCGATGCCACCAGCATTAGTCGGGCATCGCTTAGGTAGGGGAGAAACGGACCTCTGTACTCCGCTCTTACGGAATTTCCGCCTCTCTCCTCGACAACGTCGATAAAAGCGTCGAGTCCACCCCGTTCCTTTTCCATCATGTCTGTCTTCCTCATGTCGCTCGGCAGACTCCATCTTGGGTGGTATACGGGGTCGCGGCTCAGGCCGTCTGCAGGATTAACAGTAGACATAATGAGTTGGGCCATCACCGCGTACGGGAGTCCGGTCATCGTTGTAGGCATCTCAGCATGTGTCGCACGACCGCATGTGTAGCTCTTACGTAGGGCGGAAAGGCCCGCCGTACTGTCGATGCGTGCGTGTCTTCGCGCTCCCCGTAAATGGCGCGAATGCCGCACGAACACAGTCAAGCACGCAGTGCTCCGTTTCGTTGTTGCCACCACCTGCGCCTGACGCCACTCAACCGCTACCGGCAACGACTGTCTGCCTCGTATGTCGGGGAACGCATGCCGCTCCCCATCCTCGCGGAGTTGCACAAGCATGGAGATCTCAGTCTGCAGCAAATCCGCCCACGGCGCAAAGAGGCGACGGCCCGTGGCCGCTTGAAAATCAGGCGGCGCGTCATCGTAAGAAAACCACAAAATGTGCAAGAAGGCACGTCCAGGACTCGGGCAGCAGGCCAAAGGCGTCACATGAGCTGCCCCAGTCCTTCCCGTGGCAGTTGCTTGGTCGCATCAGCTCTCAGTTTGGTGCACGTCTGCTCTCCGACACAGCCCGTTCCAAAGCTGCCGTCCAACAACACGCCAGCAAGCCCGTGCCTAGGGGAGACGCCGGTCTCGTTTGTTGCTCAAAAGGTGCTGTCGACCGTTTTCGCGGCGCTTCGAGTCGCCTGCAGGGTTGTCCCCACCGCCTGTGTCGACAACCCGACAGTTGGGTTCTGTCGATCCACACGCTCAAGTGATCGCTAGAGGTGAGTCGCCTCGCACACACAGAGGATGGCAGGCCAATGCTGTCTGCCACCATCTGCATCACCGCTGGTCTAGCGGCCAAGTCCGTTGGGTGCGCGTTCGTCACTGATGCACGGAGCCGCCTCTGGCTCGCAAGCTGAAGAGCGCCCGCAGGTGCAGGGGAAGAAGCACCTGCAACAAGGACGCTGTCAGCTCCGTCACCCCTCCACATTCGTCGAGCACGAGCTCCCGGGGCTGCGTAACGATGCTCTTTTCCAGCCAGCGGCTGGCTTGTCGCGGCCAGGGGGTGAGCCACCGTCTGAGACGTCCCTTCCTCTCTTCCACTACGGTGAAAGCCGATCCGAGGAGAGGGCTCGGTGCCGCGCTCGCCTCCAGTCATGCTGGCTGCCAGTGGGCCCTGGCCATCCGTGTCTGTCGCTGGCGGGGCGCAGTGGCGTGTCCGGTGGAGCGCGCGGAGAGGGGGGGGCGCCTGCCGGGGAGACACCCAACCGGGCTGCACGTCCGCCGCTGCCTCACGTCTCTCATCTCGCCACGCAACTCGGGGCAAAGGGCATCACCTCCACCCGCACCACCCGCAAGGGGGAGGGGTCCGCTCCGCTTCGGCAGCTGGTAGGCGTGCTCGGGGAGAGCCTTGGCGGGATTGGATGCAGCGGCACCGGCAATGGTGGCTCGACAAGCACCGACACCCATTCCGCCGCCACAACAGTAGAGAGGGCAGCAACTCTGTCCCCGAGTGGCGTGCGGCGCTGACTTGTTCGGCGCTGTAGCGTACTGTAAGGCCCCTAATATCGGGTAGCTCGGTGTATGCTTTGCCAAGCGTGGAATTACCGGCAGCAGCAGGCTTGCCTCGGGTAGGGTGTGTGAGGCGTGTAGGTCCACCCCTCCCCACCCCAGGCCGCGAGCCGAGCACCCGCACGGGAGTAAGGCATTTCGTATCCGAGGCGAGGGGCGCACAAACACTTTCCCGCCCGGAAGCTTCCCTCCTCATCTTGACATGAATAACTGCACCAAAGCCCCCGTTGCATCCCACGCGCATCACGCAGAGCACATCGGCGAGGAATGCCCAGGCTCTGCTGCTTTTGGTCGCGGCATCACAGCACAGGGCGACCCCGCCGCTGGGCAGGCGGGGTGTGCGCCGTGGCTATTTGGCGCTGGGCCTCGCCCCATCGACGCGCCGCCTTCCGCACGAGCAGCAGCGGCGCACACGAAGAGCAGGTCGCTTCCGCTCAGCGGCGTCGCTTGCTGGAGGGGAGGGGCAATGCGCCACTCTCAGCTCGTGCTGCTCCCAAGGCGGAGTGAAATTTCTAAACCGGCACGACCTTTCTGGCGAACTTCTTGTACGCCGCCGAGGAAGCGTTGAAGAGCCCTCTTGGGTTTCCCTGGGTCTGTTTAAGCCGGAATTCAGGCTGGCGGAAGGCAATGTAGGACTGAAGCATCCTAAGCGCCTTCGACGAATTCAAAGACAAGGGGCGGCTCTCTTCACTCGTCTCTTTTTCGTTGTCGCCGCCTGGTGAAAAAATGGCGAGGCGGCTCTTTCAGGTGCTTCCTACGCTTGTTGTGTTGGCGCTGTGTAATGCACACATCCGAGATGCTTACTTCATTTCGCAGGAGTGTTGTGATGGATGCGTTGCGGGGAGGGGAATAGCAAACCCACCGAGCGGTGTCCTCCATGAGGTCTTCCCACGAGTCGTCTGTGATGCCGTCCTGACTGAGGGACGCGCAGTCTTCATCAAACTCGGCGAACGACAGGGTGGACGTGTCTTTGATTGAGGATCACGAGCCCATGTGCTAACGGGATCCAAACAAAGGTTCGCATTAAAGTCCCACCGGGGCCCGGTCCAGCTTGCTTGAAGAACACTAAGGCGGCGCACACAAAGTGGTGCACAATTGATCCTCGTTGGAGATGCAGTTCGGTGATTAAATGGCGTTCTCGCCTTGGCTCAGTAGGGAGAAGCTGCCCTCGCTCACCACGGACGGGAGAGGCAAAGAGAAGCAAAAATGGTCCTCATTCACCGCTCTCAGGTACACCTACACCGCAGTATCAAAAGTGTCTGCGGCGGCCATACCTCACGTGTGGATATGTGAAAGACTGTCTTGTAGCTTTAAGCCTTTGGGGGTATGTCTGGGACTGTCTCTGGGTGTTTGCCGCCCCCCCCCCCCACTCAATAGAAGCGAGCGAAGCAACTGGCATCACACGAGAGCAACCAGAACGTCATCACAAGTGGGTTGTCAAGACAGAGAGAGCAGCAGGAGGAGAAAGAGAAGGCACTGAGGTAGAGGCTGCCCTTGACTATAGACGAGCGACAGCACAAAGGAGAGTATGAGGCCCTGACGGGAAATAAGAGGGCATCTGAAAGAGAGGGAGAGACCTGAATAACTTGGAGGACCACCGAGGCAGTACACACTCATCCTCTCCCCCCTCCTAATGCCACTTTCTTTGAACCCGCGACACACACGCACTCTTACGCAGATAGCAAGAGAGAAAGAGAGAGAGAGTGTGTGTGTGGGTGGGTGTGTGGGTGTGTGGGTGTGTGATGGAAAGAGGCGCATGGCGACACAGCGCCTGGCAGAAACCGCGCTGGGCCGACGTTTGCTTCTCTTTTGACGTTCTTTGCGTCCGGTAGCGCCCTCATCACATCTTACCGGAATGGTTAGGGTGTTTGTGTATGGGTGGGTGGGTGTGCCGCTGGACGCAGGGTCCCTTCTGAAAAGGAGGGGGAGGTTCAACCAGTGTGAAGGGAAAGGTGAAAAACAGTGCCGATGTTTTACTGTACAGAGAAGCCCTGCTTGTGCTGCTAGGGTTTGTTGCGCTTCGACCTCGACGCGGTCGCTATCGGGCGGTGGCCCTCCGCCTCTTCCGACACAGGTGGAAGATTAGGGATTACCAGGAGACCTCAACAAGACTTGTACACCGGCACCTGCGGGGGTGAACAACAAGCGAGCCTACGACCCGAGACCTTCCCTAGAGAACTCTAGTCGCTCCTTCGCTCCCTCTGACAACCCCTTACCTGGTTACGGTGGCGACAGACTCGCCTGCTGCGCCAGCGACGATGACGCTAGGGGGAAGGGTGCGCGGGCAGCATGTACATTGGGATGGCGCTCTCCGCGACGTTCGCCAGCGGCTACACTTCTCTCTAGTGGATTGTTTAAAACTACTTCCAGTTGTAGTGCGATCTGCCGCATGGTCGCCTACACTCGATTACAGTGATGCCGCATCGAGGATCACTGTACGGCTTGCGTCCCATTCCGCAGCGTTGATATCGCACAATGTAGGCAACGCCTGCAATGCTGAGAAAGGCTCACTCACTCGCAGGCACACAAAAGGGTCCCCGCACTCACGCATGCAGGCGGACACGTACAAATCGCTCAGGCAATATATGAGAAGCGCACGCTCGACGGAAAGGTGAAAAAAGGGGGGAAATGAAGCAGGGAGAGGGATGGCTTCTAGTGCAGGGTTCCTGCACAACCAAAGTGCCTGCACCACTCGATCAAAATAAACGGGACTACACGTGGAGCGCCCAGACATGTCGATGGCGCCACGACAGAGGAGGCGCGATGGAATAAACCAAGAGGAAAAGGCCTCATAGTTGTCATCACGAGAAAACCTCCTTGTGCAGCATCCAATGCAAGACCATAATAATGCAAATGCGCAAACGTGCAAAGACTTCCTCTCTCTATGTGTGTATGGCTGCGCCCGCCAGCGAAGGAAAGAGGAGAGAGAAAGAGAGCGTCGCTGGTAGTGTAAGTAGGGTGCATCTTCGACAGCGCTTACTCGGCAGTCTCCTTTTTCCTTGCGTGCTACTGTTTGTGCAGCTGATCATCCCACGGAGTGCGTTCTTCTTGCATGTAGGGGAACAACGAAATACACACAAGTGGAAAAGGAGGGAACAACGCGAGAAGGGGAGGGGCGGGAAGAGAGCGAAGGAAGCCAACGCACAAGGGAAACGAAGGCGACTGCACGCTCGCGCACACGCGCATGCCCATACACGCACATACATCGCAACACACACACACACACGCACAGAAAAAAGTGAACGAAAGAAGAGGGTAGAAATGATGAAAGGGGTTTGAGTTGAGTGCCATGGGACATGACTGTACATACTAGAAAAAGATAGAGGCCGAAAGGTATGGTGCGAAAAGGAGGAGGAGGAGGAAGCACCGATTGCGATCGTTAGGGGGTGTATAAGGGGTGGGGCACAGGCAGATGAGAGAGCGCGCGCGAACAGTGACAAAATGAGAGGGAGTATGCAATCTAAACAGCAAACAGAGGGTTATGAGCCGCTCACCGAGCACCGAGCGCACTTCCTCATTTTCCTCTCTTTTGTTTCCTCTCCACTCCACCCGTACAAACAGCTGCTGCTGAAGAGACTAAAACGACAGGAGAAAAGGAGAGGGAACGTACCTCGCCACCTGCAGGCAACCGCAGGGAAGGCGGAAGTTGACTGTGGGCGTAGCTGACAGTGTGGTGCCCTTCGCTCTCCTAGAAGGCGTTGCCTCCGTAGTCTGCCATGATCCCCATCAATTACAGAGGCCTTGTATGTGCTTGGCCTACTCTTCATTCTTTCCCTCGAGTGGCAAAGTGGCTTGTGTCTTATCTTCCCCTCTCCCCTTCCACTTGTCTTTCTCCCTTTCTCCTGCCTTTTTTTCCGCTCCTTCATCCAATTAGAAGAACGTAAGCGGGGGAGGAGGAGGAGGCGTCTGCGTGTATGCGTGCGTGGAAGCGCGTGCTTTTTGGAGCACCGCTGGAGATCGATGGTGAGGAGCGAAAAGGAACAACAGAAGAGAGCGTCGAAGCACAGAAGAGAAAAACGAAAAAGATGAAAAGACGCATCACCCGCCTATGCCGCACATACACGCACACCACAGCAAAAAAAGGGCTGGGGACACGACACGACCAGCACAAACAAGATCGAACGCCTGCAACGCAAAAGAAAAGCCTCACGATCGACGGTGCAGGAAAGGAGAGAGGGGGGGACGAGATCGCAAACAAACAAACAGAGGACGAGGAGGAAGAGGACGAGGGGGAAGAGAATATCGAAAGGGCATCAGCCCCAAGTATGAAACCCGGTATCTCCGAGAAACATACATGTACAGAAGATAAGGAAAGCAAGACAGCGCTCTGAAACATGCACGTACGAGCCTGAACGAGAGAGTGC
The DNA here is from genome assembly GCF_000002845.2 of Leishmania braziliensis MHOM/BR/75/M2904. Lineage (NCBI taxonomy): Eukaryota > Euglenozoa > Kinetoplastea > Trypanosomatida > Trypanosomatidae > Leishmania > Leishmania braziliensis. The sequence continues at coordinate 383,429 of NC_009321.2, read as the reverse complement.
GAGCAGGTGGCGGTATAGGGCGTTAGTAGTAGCAGTAGAGACACGTATCAGCGCTAGACTGGGTCTGTGGGTGTATGGGAGGGGGGGTGTTTGGCTGTATAAAACTGCCAGTGGCAGCTGTGAAATACGCAGGTACACAGCGATGTGCACAGGCGCATGCTTTCACAATAAAAGAGGAAAACGGCTGTGGTCCAGCAGCGACCCTTGTCGCAATCCCTACTTTGCCAGCATCACAACCCCATTGAGTACGGCAGTGGAAATGCACAGACAAGCGAAAAGAAAGGAAGAAAGGCACGTTTTCTCTGACCGTCGGCTCAGCGCACATCTTCACACGATCTTGCTTCTCATCTGTCCGCCTCCCCGTGCACAGGCACCATATCCTCACTGTCGATACAGCTGCATCGGCGATACCGTGGCATTCGTGAGCTGCGCTCCGTCGCGGAGGTACACCGACGATGATGAGCCGACGAACATCGGACGACCAAGTCCTGCCGTCGCGGAGGTCGACCGGCTAACGCCGCCCCCACGCTGCTGATTGACTGCGTAATCGGAAACGGCGCACCGGTCATTTGCTGAGACGGGACGTTGCGGTACCAGCGGCGGTACATTATAGGTTGAATTCGAGGCCAGGGTGTGTTGCTGATGTGGCAGCTGCTGTTGATGTTGTTGATATAGCTGCTGTGAGCTAAGGGCATTGCGTAGCGCCTCCTCCACTGCACGCAGCTCCTTGCGGTCCGCCTTGTTCACCTCGAGGATGGCGGAGTTTTCCTCTAGCTGGGCTACGCGGCGGCGCAGCCCATCATCCGGCTCCACCGCCACTGAAATACGCCTGCCATTGGCGATAACGCTGGGCTGCGACGCCTCCTGCCGGCGCAGCACCTCCACTGTCGGTTGTCCAAGCTCGTTTGAATTGGAGCTGTGCAGTAAAGAAGATGCACGGCGAGGCGGCGGCGACACTGGCTCGCCTTCAGCCACAGTGCTGCTGCTGCTTGGGGGCTCCTTGGCAAGCGGCGGCAGGACACCACTGCCGCCAACGCGACCCGAAGGCGGACGTCCGGTGGCAGGGATACTGCCCCAATTACGGGAAGAAGGACGCGCCGGTGCTGCTGCGGCAGCCCCATCCACGCACACCGTCTCACCCCCAGCTGCGGAGATATCGGTGGTTGGCGGGGCGTGTTTGCCACGCGGCAAGCCCTCCACTGCCCCCTCTAACAGCGAAAGGCGACGAGCCAAGTCTACCAGCCCGGGGTGGGCCCCAGCCATACCATCTTCCCTCACCTCCCCTGTTTGACCGAGAAGCGTGTTGAGACGGTCCTCGAGATGAGCGAGTTGGCCGCACAAGTGGTCCACATCCTTCTCCGTGCCGCTGATGCGCTTCTCTGGGTTGATGCGCCCCTGCAGTTCGCGCATCGCAGACTCCAACAGAGGCAAACGCTGCTGCTGCACTGCCTCCATGTCCTGCTCCAGTAAGCGCATCGCGTGAGTAAGACTCACAATCTCGCCCGAGGAATCCACCGCCTCCACTGGAGCGGCCACTGCAGCCGTGTACGAGGACGTGCGACTTGTCCGCGCTACCTCGCTCGTCTTGGCTGCGAGCGCATCTGCCGCTTGACGCTGCAGTAGCGCCCGCAGTACCCCCATCTCCTCCTGCATCTTTGTGAAAGAGGGCAGTGAGAGGACATATCGGGTGCGGTCCTCAAGGCTATGCTCCATCTCCTGCTTATCAGTCCGCCGGCCCATCTCTAACACCTGCTCTGGCCCGGCACCCCAGAGATCCGCAAAGGCCCGCAGCGCACGCAGCGACATCTCAGTGGTGGACACGCGCTGCCCTACCGACTCAGCGTGCCTGTCGAAGGTGGCCTTCATGGCCCCCTGCTGCTCACTCGAACGCTTCTCCGCATCAGCCGCGTACGCCTTGTGTGCCGCGTCGCTGGCCTCGATGTGCTCAGTGTTGGCTGTGATGGCCTTTGTATTGGCTGCCACCTTCTCCGAGAGCTGGGCCACAGTTGACTTAAGGTCCTCGACCGCCGCAGTCATCTCCTCACTGGGTCCTTTCGCCTGTTTAAGTGCCTCGATCTCGGCACGCAAGGCGCTGTTCTCCTGTACCAGCTTCCCAAGGCGATCACGGATCTCATCAATGTCGTCCTCATGGCTGTTGCCCTGCTCCACGATGACGCGTATCACATCGGTGAGACGGCTGTAGCTCAGTGTTAGTTGTGCCTCGATAATGTCCGGCACACTCGTCACATCGACGTCGATGCTCGGCATTATTGCGCCGTGTGGTGTGAACACGGACAGAGGGACGGAACGTGGGAGGGCGTGACGCCTTTGCACGTGCAGCCACCGATGATGGACGTGTGGATGTGTGGATGTGTGTGTGTGTGTGGGGGGGGGGGGGGGGCCAAACGGGTTGCGCCGGAAATACACAGGAATGGGGCGAAAAGCAAAAAAGAAGCAAAGAGAAGCTGAAGAGGGCTGCGGTGAGAAGATGGTCTCTCCCTTCAATGGTGTCTCCCAGCGTCACTAGCAACTGACCCTCTCTATCTAACAGCGTAGCAGCCAGCCTATTTCAGTGCTCGCTACGGCCCTCGTACTGTCGAAGAAACGAAGACGCACAGCTCGGGATTCGAACACACGCCCACGGGTGCTACGGCGTGCAACCTTGTCGAACGAAGAGAGGGAGTAGAGAAGATGCCTAACCGGAGACGCGGAGCATACGCGAATGGGCGCGAGAAAAAGAGAGATGGAGAAAAAGGGAGAAAGCAAAGCTCATGAGTGTGAAGGGTCCAGCAAACAATAAACACAGAATAGTTCACGAGAGAAACTGGAGAAGTGAACAATGTGCTGACAGCGGTCACCAGAGAGACGCCATTCACCAATTTCCTAACCCTGTCTCCCTCCGAGAGAGACTATCCGGGTCCTGGTTAAATCGCGGAAGACAGAGCACATGACGCGAGAGAGGGAGAGAAGTTGCGTAGAGAAGCGGCAGTCACTGCGCATTAGTGCGATGCTCCCACATACAGGCCTTTATTGATGACCCCCCCCCCGCCTGCGCTTGAGACTGGCTTGTCCGTGTGGTGCCCTCTGGTGCTAGAGGGCACCACCCTGTTTCTTTGCACCCTGGCCTTCTTTAGTTCTCTTCCAAGTTGGGCTCAGGTCACTGTTGGTGTCGTGTACACACATAAGAGTTCGCAGTGATGCACCCACGAGAGAGAAACATGAAGGTGCGGAAGCAAGCTAAGGAGTCCACACAGTGTGATAGTACCAAGATCACAGCAGCGGCACGCGAATAAAGGAGGAACAGAAGGGGATAACGCCATCAACAGCAGTGGCGACGATGGCGAGAATCATGATAATGGCTGCGGTTGAAAAGAGGCGCCTGCAGTCGTACATGTACATGAGGTAAAGAAAGTTAGGGCAAAGTGGCAGGTGCGGGACAAGGCACGGGTGTGCACAAACGCCGCAGCAAATAAGGGCAAAGCAAAAATGAAGTCACGGGAGAGGAGAAGAGCGAAATACAGAAAGTGACGCTTCTCTGCTACCCGTCACTCTCTCTATCTGACCTCCTCGCCTGGGTGCAAAGGAGACATAACGAGGAGCCAATCCGAAAGAGAAAACGCGTAGAGAGCGGAGGAAGAAGGAGACGCTGTGGTTGAGGACTGCATCGCACTCTGCCTATTTCCCTTCCTCTCCTCTTTTCATGGCTTCTTCCCTTTCCAGTGCCGCTGCAGCCTTTTCCCTTGGCCGCCTTGCTGCGTGCCGCTCAGTCAGATGAACAGGTAGACGCACATGCAGCCACATACAAAGAAACACACACAAAAGGAGAATGAAAAGAAAACTCACCGCTAATGTACATCGGCTTATACGTGGCCTGTCATTCAGCCCATTCTCTGCCCACCTAGCCCTCTCCCAAGCAGAGGGGAAGAGAAGATCGGCAGCGCGAATGCCTACATCCCCGTGAAGGTGAAGCCGCAGCACGCGAATCCCCGCCCCCCCCCCACGCCTTTGGTCACACACACGTGAGGATCTACGGCTTACGTGATGACCGACTCCGGTGCCTTCTCGGCATCGCACCACGCGCAGTTGACAACCAGGCACGGCTCGGTGTGACCAAGAGTCTCGCGGCGGCGCTCACGTGGCGACTTCGGCGTTGTAAATGACACGCCTCTCACCTCCGACATGCGCACACGTGCGATGCTGCCGTTGGGAGCCCCGGGTAGAGGAGAAACGGAGAAGGAGCGACCTTCGAGGTGTGAAGATCTAGCTGCGGCAACAGCCTCACGCTGCACACCGGCAGCAAGAGGCGCGGCAGCGGCGGTGCCACTCGCAACAGAAATCCGCCTTTCCGCCGCATTGACAGCCTCCTCGGCAGCGGCTATCGTGGTGTCTGCCGGCAGGTCAATCACGGCACGCTGTACAAGATTGGAGCCAAACGTTGGCTCGTCAGGCGGGCGTAGGCGGCTGATTGTCGTGCGCTTAGCCCCCAAGGGTGTGTCATTCATTGGGTAGGCGGTGAAGAGACCCGCGTCGGAGCTCTTGCCGTAGCCGAGTGCCAGCAGCGACTGATACATCTCAGCGCGCCGCGATGGGTTCACTTCCGGCAAGCAGCCCTCTGTTGCTACAGCGGGAAGCGCATCGGCGTCCACTGCCCGTAAGGTTAGGTGGCTTTGAGCCGATGTAGCGGAGGGTGAAGTGACCGCTGATCGATGCGCTTGCGTCTGGTCAGGCAAAATTGCGAGGCTTTCCGCTGAAGGTGCTGAGGGGGCCGTCCGCGCCAGCGTGTGAAGATTGAAAAGCACGTCCACTCGACTAGTGCCATCCGTGACTCGCGCCGCCGAGCCAGCGGAGCCGAGGCCGGGCGTGATCCCTATGGCCCCACTACTCAGCTGCGCAATGGCCTCATTTACATCCGCCATTCGCTGCTCCACCTCCTTCTCAAGGTCAGCAACTTTGCTTCCATACGTATCCCGCAGCAGCACGCTCGGTTCCATGGATACGACCGCCGGGGTGAGTGCCGTCTCGTTTGGGCCTGCAGGTGGGTCAGCGCTGCCAAGGGCACACCTGGCGGCAGCACCTGCAGAACCCCACTGTCGCTTCAGCTGTACTAAGTCCTTCTCCAGCTGCTGTAGCCGCATGAGAGAAAGGGCGGCGTCCTCGCGGGCTTTGCGATCCACCACAGGGGCTCGGCTCACCGTTGTGGCAGTTGTGCCGCCCGGCCCTGCGGCGGCGCTAGCTGCGCTCTGCTTCATGGCCGCTCTGCCTATAATGCGCAGTCGTTCCTCCATCGCCTTCCACCGATCCAGCAACTCCTCTTCTAGGTCGCTGACTCGGTCTGAGAGGATCGCCGTTTCCTCTCTGGCCACCTGATCGACCCCGGCCCTTGGGATGAGAGGTTCAGCAGGGTCACTGACAATCTGCTTTGCCTTGCCTTTTGACGGCCGAGACACTTTGGAGGTTGAGGATGGCATAGGAGATGCAGACGCCGACACGCGGGCGTCTTCCACCTCCGTCTCGACATCCTCCACAGCTGGTTTCAACTCAGTGTTCTTGTCGGCATGCTTGCCTGAGGATGGCGATCGTGATTTGCTCGACACGCTCTTCGAGGACGACGGCGAGCCGGTGCGCTGCTGCTGCTTTTCGGTCTCAGCCTCAGAAGGAGCACCGCCGCTGATGCGCTTTGCCATGGAAGCAGTGCGCACCGCAATGTTCGCAAGGACACCATTTACCTCCTTGAACCGACGCTCCATCGTCACTTCCAGTTCTTCTAGCAGGTCAAGCGATGCCGCAGCGTCTTCGCGGGCAACAGTATCAATCACTTCACCAGGTACCACACCCGGCGGCGGAGAAGGAGCCGGTGCTGACGAGGGGGAGATGGTGTTCGAGACCGGCTTTTTCGCTGGCGCTTGCTTGGGGCGTGCTGAGGCAGCCTTAGCGGCAGCAGCAGCCCCGCCTCCCCCTCCACTGTTGCCACCACCCTTCTCCGCTCGCGGCGCAGCAGCAGCCCTGGCCACCGTTGCTGCCGTCATGATCGACTGTGTCTCTAGCTCCTGGAAGCGGCGCATCACGTAGTCGGCGAGTTCCTCAATGTCTGCGCGGGCCTCGTGATCGATTGCGCTGCCGCCACCGCCACTGCTGCCCTTGTCCGGGACCGATACCGAACTCTCCGCTCGACGGGCCTTAGTGGTGGATGGCGGCGGTAGTCGCGCCGGAATGCTGCGCAGCTCTTCCAAGAGCATCTCCGCTTTCTCGAGTGCGGCAGTCGCCTTCTCGAGTGCTGTCTCAGTAGCACCGTCGTCACACTTCTTTTGGGTATCGGAGGAAGAGCCAGCCGAGGCCGTCTCTCGTTTCGGTTGGTTGCTGGTATTGCGTCGACGCGCTGCCGTGTCGCACGCAGCGGTGGCGGCGGTGCTCATAGGGGCTTGTTGGCTGGCACTGATCACGAAAGCGCGCGTCTCGCGACGAGCGAAGCGAAACGCCGGCAGATCCACCAGGTACGAGGTGTACGCGTCGGGGGTGATGACGGGATCGCCGTGCTCCTCGACAAGCGCCGCGACCTCGCCTAAGCGCACGCCCCACAGCTGCAGGAACTGTTCGATGCTCTTCACCCGCTCTACCACACCGTGCCCAGCGGGGAGCTCACCAAAGGCAGTGGCAGTCCGTAGAGACGCTCCCCCACCCCCTCCCGCCCGCTGCCTGGCTTTGACGTGGCGAGTACGCAGCAGGTGCACTTGCTTCTGCAAATCTTGGATGATGACATCCTGCTCGCTTTGCCGGTTCGCCAGGTACTGGATAATAGTTTTGAGATTGCGCGACTGGACGGTGAAGTGGCCTTCGAACAGCTTGCCGTCGTCGAGGAACTGGATGCGTCGGCTATTTCGATTGCAAGGAGCACGGCTACCTTCGTCAGTGGTGCCGACCAGTGCCTTGGGGGCCGGCACCAACGCGTCGTTGTTCGAAAACTCTATGTTCACTTGAGTTAGTGCCGTCGACGCAGCAGATGGTGACGCGGATGCCTCCTCCATGCTTGGCAAGAGCACAACTTGCAGAAGTAGTGCTGCTGCTCCTGTTGCAAGTGCACGCCTGTGTGCTTGCGTTAGAGCTCAGGAAAGCAGCAGACCTCACTGATGTGGCTCACAGTGGCCTTCCACCCCTACCTCGCAGCTGTCCAACGCCTCCTTTCCTCAGACGTACAGGTACTTGTCGATTGCACTTCCTACGCGCATGAATGCAAAAAAGAGACAGAGGTGAAACAAGTATGGAGGCAAGAGTCGAGAGGAAAACAAAAGGCGTGTGGTGGACAGTGCTCCGTTCCTTCATCGTATGGTATTCCCAACCAAAATGCCGGAAAGCGCATGTAAGAGTGAGCCGTGCAACAGCGGAGAAACATGAATGCGAAAAGAAAAGCAAGTCGTTTTGTTCTTTGAACGAGTCCATTCGCTGCCATACAACACATGCGCTCAGCTCCACTCTCCGCGGCCCTGCCACACGCCCACCGCGCAGCGCTGAGCGGCGCTAGGCACGCGTCACGACAGCGCGCCGACCCAGCCACCCGGCCACAGCCTCCGCCGCACACACCGCCCCACAGCCCCCCGCACCATGCCGGCAGACACACGGCGCACCCGCCGGGGCGGCTCCGGCTCCTCACACCGGCAGGCGGCGAGGCCCGGGGTGGGATGCGTGCGAGCCACGCCGACACTCCTGCCCATCACACGGGCAGTGCAAACGCGCCCACTGCCGCAGGCCGCGACGACGCAGCGCCATCCACGACCCGACCGCCGACACCAGCAGCGGCACGCCGCTCTGGCCTAGACACGTCGCGGGCGCCAAGCACCGCCACCACGAGAAGCAGCTCGGCATTGGCAAGGGATGGAGGGGTTGCTTGGCCCCTCCCCAGAGTGAGGGTACTGGACCATGAGCTACCAACCCTTAGGTGGCCCGCATCACCAGGAAGAGCAAGCGGTAGATGGAACATGAAGTGGCCGCAGTGCAACACATGAAGAGCCGTTTCACTGAGCTTGTGAGAAAAAGTGCAGATGAACATAGTGAAGCCAGAAGCAGATGCGCGTGTGTCTGTGTCTCCCTCTAGGCTAGCCGAATAAGCTGTCTCTATACCAGTCTATGAATGTCCTTCTCTCCCCCCTTCCTCACAACAAGAATCCAGGCATCGGTGGGCGCGTGCATACGGTACTGAAGGGACCTACAGAATGATGCCACCACTTCCTTAGAAGCTCCCTCTCGTGCGCTACTGCGGAAAAAGACAGCCATACCCCCCAACTCTCCTGTGGTGTCGTTGCTTTCCATCCGCGCTTTTTAAGCTATGAAATACCATCTTCCCACAACGGTGTCAGCAAGGCACCGGCGCTGGACTGCCGGGCGTAGAACGCCTTCAGCGCATACCAGGAGGTGGTTCGCATGACACCGTGCTGCATCTGCGTTGCGGCGCACGGAGGCTGAGGCTCCACCAATACACTGCGGCCGTGGTGTCCGCCGCCGTTGTGCAAAGTCGGCTGCGGTGTTGCAGCTTTGCTCTGTAGTGTGGCAGCGAAGGACGGTGAGGCTGCGTTCTCGTCAAGGGTAGGCGTTGGAAAGGTGAGACCGACAGTGGAGCCGGGGGGTGGATAGATTTTGGCAAGAGGAGGCGACGTCCCTGGCATGCGTGGAGGCGGACTGGTACTTGACAGGGCTGGGTGCAGTGGTGCGTCAACGTTGGAGAGCTCCCCCTGGAGAGACGGCGACAGAGGCGGACGTGAAGCCCGAGAAGATATCCCTGTCGGCAGTAGCGAGGCCTCCATGGAAGTCGAGTCAGAACGTTCCGCTTCGTGAGGCACGCCATGCACCGTGCGATGCGCAGCCCACACGTCCAACGCAGGCACACACCGAGTCGTTAACTTCTCTTCCGCCTCTTCGCACCGCTCGTATCGGGGTGCGTTCTGTGAGGTTGAGGCCGCGGCAGCAGAAGCAAACCACCGCACCGGAGACCGTCGCCACGTACCAGTGGAAGGAGCCACAGGAGAGGCGGCGCACCGCTCACTGTACGCCTCACTCGGCACAGTGTTGTCTGGTTGGTGGTAGAGAGGCGCTGTGCAGGCGCTTACAGTATTCGCTGAAGCCCGTCCAGGGAACATAGTCGCATTCACCCTTCTAAACATGTCCTGTGCACCGCCGGCTACTACCCCAGCAGCCACTTGAGAAAAGTGTGCAAGAGCATCACTGGCGAGTGCCACATCCTCGTCACGGGGCTCCTCGTCCATGTCCAGCACCGCACTGCGTCGCGCTGGAGAAGTTGAGCCACCGCTCGGATGCAACGGAGGCGTCTCTGTGTACAATGGGAAAGGAGTTAGAGGCGGGGGTGGTGCGTAGTAGACCGCCGTTTCTCGTCGGTCGCGCTTCACCTCCGGCGTCACTGGGGATGCACTCAAGTTGGGCCGACGCGCCTCGCGTGTCCTCTTTTCAGGTACCACTGCAGCGCCGCCCCATTTGTGTACCACCGAGAAATGCTGTTGCGGCTGCTGAGCGTTGGTCGCTTCAGAGCCGCCCTCGTCGCCTGCGTCCGCGATTGACGGCTGCGTCCTCGTCAGCGGACTGTGTCGGAGTAGGTACTGGAGTCGCTGAAGGTCTCGCTCCAGATTGCCCGCAGTCCCACGCGGGGGAAGGCAGATGTCATGGCGGCCGTTTTCTTGCTGGCATCGCGACGGCTTCTCCACTCGATAATCTTCATGACCGGTGGCGGTCGAAGGAGAGGAAAGCGGTTGTGGTGGGGACACAGACGATGCCAAGTGCAGCGATGCGGTGTTGAGTCTCTCCGGTGTCACCGGCAAACTCTCGTAGGGCCGGCTAGGTGGTATCGGAGACTGGTTCATACCGGAGAGGTCGCGCAACTGCTGCAGGACGCGTCGCTCTCGCACAGCGAGCTCATTGAGGAGCTGCTGCGGAGATGCTCTGGTATGCATGGTAGCAGAGCCGCCTAGACAGCAAACACGCTGAGTCACAAAGAACAAGACGTGAGGGAGAAGGGGAGAGGAAGTGGACCAGTAGAAAGTCTGTGGGGTGCTGGTACTGTCTATGGATGTGGTAGAGAAGTGGGCGAAAATCTGGGATAGGCTTCCTCGTCGCGTGGGTGCTAGTGGATGCGCGAGAGAGGACTGAAGAAACCACGGAAGCCGCAACAGGGGAAATGGAAAGGAAAGGAGGAGGCCCGCTGTGCGTTGACCGTTCTCTAAAGAAGCATCCACACACGTGTGTTCTAATATGCGTCACGGTTACACATGCGTTGCCATCTCTCTTATTCTTGCCGTCTCAGCAGGGCGTAGCACCGTTGCTACTGCTGCTGCTGCTGCTGCTGCTGCTGCTGCTGCTGCTGCTGCCTCCGGTCCACAGGAGAGGAAAAGGGATATGGGGAAAGACTTTTGGGCGCCAGCGGCTGTCGTGCGAATCGAACCCCTCTCAACTACATGAGGAGGCACGAAGGAGAAACAGAAGTGGAGGAGAAAGGGAAGAGGTGAGGAGCAACGCATCTGTGTGAATGATCTGCTGCGTGACTCTCGCTGCGAAGAGGGAGCTCAATCACTGGAAAGTTCCCTCTGGTACACCTTACGATAGCATCAACCCCACTCTGCTGCCCCCGTGCCCCCTCACCGAGAGCGTGGAGTGCCTGTGTGGAGGGAGGAGAGAAGTCTAATAAAACCCGGACAGAGGAAGCACGCGTGAGCATGTTCAGCAATGAGGTGAACAAGGGGTACTGCACTCCTGCACTGAACTGCAGAGAGGTCAACGCCCCCGCCTGCGCAAGTGGCGCTCGGCTCGTTCTCTAGTCTTCGTCTCTCACATAGCTTCCCACCTCTCATTGAATTGATCCAAAGCGTTCGTCCATGGAAAAGCACATTCAAGAAACAAAGAAGAGAGTTAACACACTAGGCAGCCCACCTACATAGCGACACATCAAGTTGCTGCGTGTGCTTGGATGCCCGCGTCTGGTGGGTACGAGAGGGATGCGGTTCCTCTGCGCGCCAGTAAAAGAGAGAGGAGAGAGCACAGAGACTTAGCTCTGGTGTAGGGCAGAGATCTAGAAAGAAGAGAAGCAAAAAAAGAGGAAAAGGCACAGACAGCGCTCGCACCCAACGTGCAATACAAGTGCACACACACACACACACACATGGGTGCCAATTCAGCAGGCCGCGCCTCTTCAAATGAGAAACAAGACGGAAGGAGGAAAAAAAAAGCGCAGGGGAAGAAGAATGAAGGAGGGGAAGAGAAAAGGAAGAAACGCACCGCATAGTACTAGACGTCACTCGTCGAGCCCACCTCTACCCCTGCACATGCAAGCATATGCACAGCAGCATACGCCCTTATCAGGACAGCGCAGACTAAGAAAGTGCACAGGGACAACTTCCCATGCTCCTAGACGTGTCTTCCGCGAGCCAAGCCTGACGAGCAACGAGCACACTGAGAGGCGTAGTAGAGGAGGAGAGAGAGACACACAACAAAGCAAGCCAGAAAGCGATGCACAAGCGAGATGCCACCGCCACCACAGCAGCACGAAAAGAGAAGAAAACAAGAGAGCAGGAAGAACACACAAGTGGTGGAGGGATGAGTATGAAGAAGTGCTGCACATGCGAAGCTAAAAGCCATCGTGAGTCCACTCAGAGAGAGGTTGCGAACGATCGTGTCGCTGAAGGGCAAACCAAACGAAAAAAAAAAACCGGAAGCGGGCGAGGGGGATGGGGGGGATGGGGGGGAGGAGGGGAGAAGACAGGACCGGACAACGATTCATGAAGAAAGGGAGAGCTACAAACAAATAGAAAAAAAGCCGTGCAGCAGAGAGTCACAACACCGTTCACAGACACGCAACACACCATCTGATCTCTATATCAAGTGGAGAGGAAGGCGACGGAGGCACATACGAAGACGCAGAGAGGGCGTCAAATGACTTTCATTGTCCCCTATCCTTTGCTTCCTGGGCTTCCATCATGGTTCTATGTCTAGTCTGTGGTTAGTCAAGCAGTGTGATGACTGAATCACTAAAGGAGGAGGGGTGCTCAAGGCATACACAGGCACACAGGCCACAGATGTGAACGCAAAAATGGAGTATAGGTGCCAGAAGTGAACAAAAGCACCAGCGCCTCAGCACGTCTGCGACAACTCCAGCAACCCCGCGTGCCCACAGCACATGCACATCAATGTGTCCCGCTTGTTCTTCCACGAGCACTTCTCGCACTCGACCTTGCCCTCCGAGAGGAGGACGTCGAACTTTTGCTTCCACGTAACTACCTGCTTGCGCAGAGCATCATTGACGTCGAGTAGGTCCTTAGCCAGAGAGCCGGCGTTCTTTTTGCCGCAGATGCGCAGCGCATGCTCCTTCCTGAGCATCTCATCGCGCTCAGCCAGCATCTTGGAGAGGTCCATGTAGTACATCTTCTGCCGTTTAATCTCCGCCTCACGTGTCTGGATGACGTGCTCGGCATCCTTGTTCTTGTTCACAATTGCCAACAAGTCCGTCTCCATCTCCAGTAGCGTCCGCTCGTTGTCCTCGGCGGCGCTGCTGGCGGCCCGCTGCCGCTGCTCTAGCTCCACTTTGCGATGCTTGAGCTTCTCGCGAGTTGACTTTTCCTCTCGCCGCAGCGTGGTCTCCATCGTGCGTGCCTTCTCCTCCGACTCCATCGCCTCGAGATGGATTTGGCGGGCCAGGTCGCGCAACGCAGCTTCCTTAAACTGCGCCTTGGACAGACGCGCCTCGGCCTCCTGCATCAGCTCCTGGCCTTGCTGTGAAAGCGCGTTGCGGCGAACATCCTCCTCCTCGATCTCGAGTAGATAGCGGTGAATCTCGGCCTCCTGCTCAGCCAGACGCTGCTTGCTGCGCACCTCCTCTTCCTCAATCCTGTGAGCTCGCCGTGTTAGCTGCTGCTTCTCTGACTCGACGTACTCCTCGTGTAGTTTCACTAGCTCCTGCATGGCAACCGCATTGCCGCGCTGTACTTGCTCAGTGAGCTGCCTCGCCCGTGCCATGTACTTGGCGCGCTGCCGATTGATGCGCTTCAGCTCCTCATGCGCCTCTGTCAGCACTAACTGCTGCTCCACAGATCTCTGCAGCAGAGAGTGAAACAGGACCTGTGCATTAGTGCGAATACGAGCCTGCCGCATCTTGAGGTGCTCCGCAATTTCTACGAGGTGCCGCTCGCGCTCTGCGTACTCGCGCATCTTGCGCTGATCCATATCTTCAAGTTCCAGCAAGTACCTCTTCACCTCTTGCTCCTGCCGTGACAGCTCCGTCGTCTGCGCGCGCCCGTAGCTCTCAAAGTTGAGCACACGCTGCTCAAACTGCTCCCGCTCTGCGGCAAGGCAATCCTCTCGTCGTGTGAGCGCATCGCCGTCGCGCTGAACGTTGCGCAAGCGCTGAGCCTCCTCGGCCACGCGTCGCTGCTGTGCGGCGTCGTCCCTTGCCCTCGCCGGCGTGTCCTCCTCGCTGCGACGGCGGTAGAGTGACTGCCACTTGCGGATTGCGCCCTCCCGATCCAGCACGCGCCGATCGGATATCTGCAAGAGGTACAGTGACTGGTGCTCGCTGGTTCGATGGTGCTCGAGTAGGCTGCGCTGCTCCTCTTCGCACGCCAGCAGGACGCGCATCGCCAGCTGGTGAAGGAAGCTCTGGGTGCGAGCAGCAGCGGAAGCGGCGCTCTGCGCCTCGATCACGGAAGACTGGCACTCCTGCTCGCGATCGCGGTGCTTCGCGTCGGCTTCGTAGGCCTCAATCCGAAGCTGGTGCACTTGTGCCTCTGCAAATTTGGCGGCAGAGACGGCGCTGCCCATCTGCACCTTCATCTCAAGCGCCTGTCGCTGCAAGTTCTCCAGCTCATCCATCAGAGTCTCCACCTGCCCTTGCGATGCAGCTGCTCTCGACTCGGCAGCCTTGGACTCGCTCAAGGCCGCGTCCAGTTTCGTCTGCAGTGCGCTTGTTACCTCCCGCATCCGCATCACCTCGGCATACCGCTCTATGTCGCGAGCCTCAAGCTGGTTGTTGCGGACCAAGTTGCGAAACTCTATCCTCGCCTCGGCCAGGATGTTGGCGCGGTACATGCTCTCAAAAGCGCAGAAGTACCGCTGCTCTCGTCGGTTCAACACACTGGTGGAGAATTCGGTGTTGTCCTGGCTCGCCATGAACTCTGCAGACATGCACACGCCGTCGAGCGCGTCGGCGTCGCAGACGTCGTCGTCACCACTGCCACATTGTCGCACCGCAAGCCGCTGCAGGCCAGTGAAGAGAGCCTCTTGCATGCGCCCTCGCTTCATCCCGGCCGCCTTGGCACGGCGCTGGAGGTCAGCCTGCTCCACCTTGAGTCGTTCCTTGGACTGATAGAGCTTCATCTCTTTCGCCATGGTCGCATCCTGCAGCGCCACCAGCTCCACCTCCTTCTGCTGCAGCGCCGCCTCACGCTCCTTTTGCGTCGCTTCCATCTCGGCGCGGCGGTCACGCAGCCCCGTCTCCCACTCGATTAGCTTATCCTGGCGCATTTTGAATTCCACATCGTTGCGATCCTGTGTGAGCTGCATCTCCTCTCTCGTGCGAAGCATCGCACGCCGGTCCCGCTGCATCGCCGTTTCGAACTCGTTCTTGTCTGCCAGCAGCGCCATCTGTTGCTTCTCCAACTCCATCTCCTGTGCGCGCAGCTTTCCAGCAAGTTCGACGTTTTGCCGGCGCAGCTCCATCTCTCGCTGAGAGACGTCCGACTCCCATTGCCTTACAGCTTTCAGAGAGGCTTCATGCTCTTCATGCAGCTTCTGCCGTTGGTCCGCGTGCTGATCATTCCACGCTCGTTTCACCTGCATCAGCTCGTCAAACTGCTTGCGCAGCTCCTTTTCGCGCTGCTGAAGCTGCGCCTCAATAACCTGCAGGGACTCCGTGCGAACGCTGTGCGCCTCCTCGATTGTGCGCTCCTTCGCGCGAGTCGTCTCCGACTGCAGCTCAGTCGCTTGTCGAAGTGCCTCCACCTCGAGCAGCTGCCGGGTCGTCTCTCTCTCGCGGAGGCTGAGATCGTACTCTGCTCTGCGCAGACGCTCATTGATTTCCTCCTCGCGCTTCTCCGCTTTGCGATTCGCCTCCTGCACGCGCCGGCTCAGCTCGGCCTCCTTCACCGCCGCCTCAGACTGCAGCTGTCGCCCCTTGTTGTCCGCCTCAATCCACTTCCGTTGCATCTCCTCCTCCTTGCGGCGCGCTGCGGCCTCGGCCTTGCACTGTGCCTCCTGTGCCTCACGAATGCGCTGCGCCACTTCCTCCTCGCGTTGCTTCGCAGTCACCTCAAGGGTCTTGACCTTGGCCAACCATTCCTGCTCCATCTGGAAGTGACGCGTCTCCATCGACTTCAGCTCCTCCTCGGCCTTCTCGTACTTGTGACGCATCTCGCGTTCGTGCATCGAGGCTAGCCGCTCCTTCTCCTTCAGAGTCTTCTCCATCTCCTGCTGCTGCTGCTGCAGCCCATCGATGCGGCATCGCGAACTCGCCTCTGCTGCCCGCATCTTTTCCTCGATGGCGCGCTGCTTCTTCACAAGTTCCTCCTCTTTGGAGCGCAGCGCTGCCTCAGCGGAGACACACTGCTTCTCCATCTCTTCGAGTCGGTTACGTGCGTAGTCGGTGGCCACCTCATGTGCCCGACGCAACTCCACCTCACGCTTTTCCTGCTGCACACGCGCTCGCTCGGCCTCGGCCTCGAGAGCCTGCATCTGCGCCTCGTAGGCCTCTCGCTGATCCTCCAGCTCCCGCAGCCGAACAGCCAGCTCTGCCTCACGCTTCTTCATCACCTGCTTGCGCAGCCTCGCATCCTCCTGCTCGCGGCGCAGGCGCATGTTTGCCTCCTTCAGCTCCGCCTCGATGGACTCGTAGTGGCTGCCGTTGCGCTGTGCCTCATCCAGCTGGCGCCGCAACGCAATGAGCTCTTCGTTAGCGCGGCGCAGCTCCACAGCGGACGGGTCCTCCTTGACGCGAGGCTTGTTCATCACATGGCGGGCTTTAGCCGCGTAGTGTAGCGTCTGTACCGTCTGCATGCGCTGCGCTTCGCAAGGGCCGATTGTGCAAATCATCGTCGTCTTGCTGTTGCCTCCGAAGGCGTCTCGGAGGAGCTTTGTGAGCACACTGTCGCGATACGGTGGTTTGATTCCGCGCCGCTTGGGGTCAGAGAGGCACTCGATCACACAGCCAAGTGTGAAGAGAGAGAGGTTGATATCCTTCACCTCTTTGAGTTTCTGCCCCTGGACCCCTGTCTCACTCACCCGCTCGCTCCCGGCCAGGTCGACCAGGCGAATGCTAAGGCTCTTGCTCGGCGCGCTGACGACAGTGCCGCCAGGCTCAGTGAAAGAGATGATCTCTGTCAAGTCGATCATAAAGATGGCGTGGCTACGACTACTCCGGTCATTCAGCTTCGTGGACGCCGTGTGGCGCCACTTGTTGCCCATTGCGAGAGCCTGCAGAAGGTCGTCTGTGCCGGTTACCTTGACACGGCGAGCACCGACTAGCGCGAAGGTGGCGCTCTGAGGTGTGATCTCCTCGCGAATGCCAACCGACGCCCCGGAGTTGAGGAGGTCACTAATCTTCTCGCAGTACACCTCGACGTAGCGCACGTGCACCTCCCAGCTGAAGCGCTCACCGCCGGTGGCGGTGAAGGAGCGGTTGTTCAATCTGTGGAAGAGGTCACGGCACATGCGGGGAATGATGCCGGCCCCTTCGCCGTCATCATCATCGCGGTGGTCGCCTATCATCGTGTAGGTCTTGCCGCTACCTGTCTGCCCGTACGCCATGAGTGTGCTATTGTAGCCGTCAAGTGCATGCTGCAGGAGTGGCCGCCCGAGCGCCTCGTAAACTCCAGCCTGCGACGTCGCAGGTGACGCGTCGCGAGCCACACCAGGGCACGACCACAGCGGCATGTCCACACGCCAAGGCGCGGTCTCCTGGTTCAGCAAGTATACCTCCTTCGCTGACGGGCTCATAGACACGATTACGTCATCACTGCTCTCTCCGTGCATCGGATTCGGCGGACGGCACCGCACCGCAACACGCACCTTCTCATCCTGCCCGCTAGAGGTGCTGGGCGCGGGCTGAATGCTGCAAGAAACGCTGCAGTTCCGCAGCGAGGCGGTGCCTGACGACACGCCACTGCGCGGCAGCAGAGGTGTCGAATTCCTCGGAGGGAGCTGATTCTGCGAGAGTGGGGTGAGAGGAAACGCGGCGGACATGGGGCGAGTGCCTGGAGGCCCGGTCGGTCGTTTTGGCTGCGGCGCCGTGGAGCCACCGGAGCTCATGCGCTGTGAGCGGACCAACTCACGAGGCCGCATCCGTCAGGTTGCCAATGAAGGTGGGAGAGAGAGGTGAGGAGTATACACGGCTCTCTCGAGAGAGTTCAACGGTGCTCTCAGCGAAAGGGGACACACAAACAGAAGAGAGATTCAAAGAGATCAAACCTCACGACAAATCAACACGCAGAAAGTCCCCCCACACGACTGCGTATTTCTTCGGCGAGAGAGAAGCAAAAACAAAAGTCAATGAAGTTGTACTGAAGGCGAGAAATGAGAGCGGGAGAGGTCGAAGGAGAAGAGCAAAGAGACGGTGTGTGTGTGGGGAGGGGGAAGAAAAGAATAGTGCGTACTCTCTATACCGCCTCTGTATGCGTGTAACGTGTAGAGCCGGGAGACACGCACACACGCCTACTCACTCCACGGTATAAAAAAAAAGGTGCGTGTGTGGGTAAGTAGTGGGGTGCCTCTGCACTCTGATGGTGTACTTCTCGTGATGTTTGTTGTTGTCTTTGAAGGGGGGGCTGCTTTGGTGCGTACTCGGCGGAGAGCAGCTGCCTTCACGGTTCATGAATGGGTAAGATCCAGTGCTGAAGAGGAGGAAGGATTCTTCCTGCCCTGTAGTCGATCCGTTACAATACCCACACACTCTTCCGTTGTACGCGTGTGTGGGTGTGCGTTGGTGGTTGTTTCCCCCTACCTATTAGTGTGTTGTGCCCAAAGCGCGTGATGGGCCATTGAGCAGTGTTGCCACTATCACAGTGTGAGGACGAGAGAAAAGAGGAGCAGAAGTACGGCAGAAGAGGGAGTGTGATCAAGATGAACAAGGTAGGGGTTAGAGGAGAGAAACAGGCGAAAGTAGACAGACAGAAACTGGTCAGTCGCCCATCTGCTGCAAAGGGTCCGTTGGTGTCCGTGGTGCGCTGTTAGCGGGTCTTCTCGTTTCCTTAGAGTTTCTACTTCACGTACACTTCCCTCCACCACGCACATTTTCGTAATGTAATGCAGCGCTGAGAGTCCTTACCGAAATGCGAAGAGAAGAGAATGGTGGACAAACGGTCACTCCTGCCACAACGGTGGTGATTAGCGTTTTCAAAGAAGAGAGACAACGACACTACACAAGCACAGCAACACCTTCTACGAGAGAACAAACGACCGATTCGACCGGCGTCGACTACCAGTCATAAAATACGCGAAAACAAAAAAAAGAAAGACACCTCACCCTCCGCACTCATGAGCGCACAAGAACCAGCGCAAGACAAAGGAGCATGGTGACGCATCACACACACACACACACACACACACACGTCAATACACGGATGCTACTCACAAGCAGGCACGCACGATAACGAAACGGCATACAATAGGAAGAGATCAGAGAGCAGCTAGAAAAAAAAAAACGAGCGATTCACGCTGAGTCAACGGACACCCTCAGAGAGGAAAGAAGAGAAAAAAAGACGGAGTCGCAGCAGAGGAAGAAAACACAGAAAAAGAGACAAAAAGACGTTAAGATTAGCGGCATTCTCGCCTCTCTATTTTTTCCAGCGTGTCCATTCGCTGCCATACAACACATGCGCTCAGCTCCACTCTCCGCGGCCCTGCCACACGCCCACCGCGCAGCGCTGAGCGGCGCTAGGCACGCGTCACGGCAGCGCGCCGACCCAGCCACCCGGCCACAGCCTCCGCCGCACACACCGCCCCACAGCCCCCCGCACCATGCCGGCAGACACACGGCGCACCCGCCGGGGCGGCTCCGGCTCCTCACACCGGCAGGCGGCGAGGCCCGGGGTGGGATGCGTGCGAGCCACGCCGACACTCCTGCCCATCACACGGGCAGTGCAAACGCGCCCACTGCCGCAGGCCGCGCCGACGCAGCGCCATCCACGACCCGACCGCCGACACCAGCAGCGGCACGCCGCTCTGGCCTAGACGCGTCGCGGGCGCCAAGCACCGCCACCACGAGAAGCGGCTCGGCATTGGCAAGGGATGAAGGGGTTACTTGGCCCCTCCCCAGAGTGAGGGTACTGGACCATTATGCCGCGCTGAGGCGTCCCACGTCATCAGAGGGTTGGTAGAAAGATAAGAACAAAAGAAAAAGAACAGCCACAGAGCCGCAATCTCCTCCAAGTGCACGAGAGCGGCACGTTGTCCGACACGAGTCTATTTCGGAGTGGCTTCCCTTTTTGTTGAGGTTATTTATACAGACACAAGCACTCACGCATCGATACAACATACACACACACACACACACGCACAGTGGAACTATACATATACAGAGATACGAGTTGTACCGGTACACCCGTCAGTGGAAAATCAAAGATAAAAAATAGACGATGGGAACCGTTCAAGTGAAAAAAAAAGTGACAAGAAAAGGGCAGGCAGTAGGCTCGGGTGAGGTTCGCGACAATATCAACTTCAGGTCGCTCCTCCACTCACCATTTATGCGTGTGTGCGCGCACCCTTTCACTTTTGTAGTTGAGAAGTAGGCGGAATAAAATGGAAAGGAGCACGATGGTGTTTGAGTTAGACATTCAGAGACAAGTGTGTCGTGGCTTAGACAGACAGAGTGAGGAGTTAGGGGGTAGGTGGAATAATCGGAAAAGGTAAATGTAGTTGCCTCGATTATTCGCGTGCAATGCACGGATGTATCACGGTGAAGCAACAGCTAGGAAAAAAAAAAAAACAAAGGAGAGGCGCGCATATCCAGAGAGAAATGATGAAAGAGAGAAGCAGAGGTAGATCGAGTGCGTGCATCTCATACAGCCGGTGGAGGGGATCACCAAAACGAGAAACACTGCAGAAAAGAAAGGGGGCCACGCGACGTGATAAGTCAGCAGAACAAGCAAAAATCAAAAGCAAACTCCCTCGCCAGACCTGCGTAGGTGTGTGTGTGTGTGTGTGTGTGCACAGCGCTAATGCGAACCCGGAAGCGAAGAATGCGGTGTGCACGAGGAGGGAGAGCGGAAGCGGGAGTCATGTGGAAGGGGAAATGAGAAAGTGTATGTGTACGTACTCAAAGGGGCCTGCAAAGCAAGAGAGTCACTACCAAACACCGGAGAGGAGGCCGAGACGAAAACGAAGTAGGGAAGGGGGGCAACACACCCGACGTCGTCTCGTTCTCGTTTCACTGAATGGAACGGTCCGTCACTCGTGGCCAATCCTCGTCGTCCGTCAGGCGCACCGCTGGTGTGTTCAGCGCGACGGTGGAAGGCGTGAAGAAGCGGTCGTTCGTGTTCTGTGAGCCTCCGGTGTTCGTGAATTCGTGACCGTTTAGGTGATCGGTGCTCAGGGAAGTGTTGATGTTGCTGGTGGCACGCGACGAGGTTACGTCTAGGATAGAGAAGCGGACTGCAAAGGCATTGCTCTGCTGGCCAGGGGGCATGAACGAGGTGGTGACAGGGTGGTTGCGGGTGGGAAAAGCTGTCCACTGCATCAAGGCTGAATGAGGCGACGGTAACGGACGCCCTGGGGTGGTGGGTGTGGACTGTACAACCCTCGTGTAGTTAACGGTAGTGGGTGCTGGAGCGTTAGCACCGTCGTTGGTGTGATGTTCCGCCCTAAATCCGGTGTGGGATGAGTGGTGGGGCGACATACGTCCACCACTTGCCTCTGCTGCCGAGTTGAACATGCTATCCTGGAAGGAGTTCCAGGTTTCGATCCCCGCAGGGTAGCGGTATATCCCAGTTTGCGGTCCAGTCGTGCGCGGCACCTGCAGTTCAAGTGCGCGCAGAGAAGCATCGGTGGGGTGGTGACACTGGCCAGGCTCGTTGCCCTGTAGCAGCGGGCTGAGCACAGGCACCATGCCGACCTGCTCCTCGGTGCCAAGGGAACTGGACCGGCTGCTGCAGCTGTCAAGTTCGCCCTCCCGTAGAAAGATCGCCGGGCCGCGGGAGCGGAAGGGAGCAGCAACACCTACCATCGTCGCGGCGGCGGACGGCGTGTTGAGCGGGGCAGCACCGGTGCTGGAGCTCGCCGTCGTACCCTTCGCCACTGTAAAACAGGTCCCAGGTTGCCTCTCAGGCTGGTCGACTGCAACAGGTGCAGCCGTCGTCTCTGTCATCTCGCGCTTAAGAAACGCGGTAGGGGTGTGCGTCACCACTTCGTAGCCGAGACCGCTTGCCACACGAACGAAATCCTCGCCGCACTGCAGCGCACGCTGCCGGAGCGCATCGGCCTCTGCTCTGCCACTCCATGACACTTGTTCTCCAGTGGGCCAGGCCCTGGTGCCGCCGCACCGTCCAACAAGAGCAGCGTGCGGTACCTCCTCCGTCTCCTTCAAGTCCCTCTCGAGGAGAAAGGCGACATGACGGGGCTCCTTACCCGGGCGATGGCTGACCGTCGACGCCTCGGTGGCAGAGAGAGACTCCTCGGCAGCAGCGGCCGAGTCGACATCTGACGCCAAACCCTTCGAGAAACAGCCCCCTGGTATCATGTCGGATGAAAGAGCAGCGATAGGGCTTCTGTTGCGCTTTTATGACTGGCGTGCGCTACTGATCTGTTTGAGCGTGGTACCCCCCCCTTTCCAACGAGAGTGCAACACTGCAAAGAAGCTGGTCAGAGGAAAAACAAGAAACCAGAAAAGGAGAGAAGAATTCGCAGATCAAAGGGAACAAAGTGGTGGCAGTGGTCACAAAAGGGAAACAGAGGAAATGAGTGACACACACACACACGACGCAAGACGGAAAATTATGTCGATGGAATGATGAGCAGTGTTAGAGGGGAAAGGTGACGAAAGGAGGGAAAGGAGAAAGAGGGGGAAGAGAAGCAGCCGAGCCAAGATTCAGTAAATGTGAAAAGAGAGCGGCGATACAGTTCAAAACGAAACGCCGAAGGAGAAGCGAAAAGGAGGGAATGTCTGTTGCCGTTATGTCTGCTGCTCTGATCCGAATGCAAAAGCTCCACTCGGCAGAACAGCAACGACGAAGCGACGCAGGAAAGAGTGAAAACAAAGAGAGGGGCACACAGAAACGCAAGCACGCTCGCTCGACGATGAGAAAGGGAGGAACAACGACCCTCACTGGCACGCCAATGGCCAGTGAAGCTGCAGTGGCGACGGGAAAACAAAAGAAAAAAGAGGCGCAAAAGGAAACGGGAGTGCCTTTAAAACGACAGAAGAAAAGAACTCGGGCGATGGGAAAAAATGACAATTCGAAGCGCCCAAGCACAAAAATGAAAGTATATATTGTTGCTGATGATGTATTGATCTCTCTACACACCTCAGCTGATCAGACTGCGTAGAATACAAATACACAACACCAGAGAGAGAGAAAAGAGGGAATGTAGTACGCTGAGCAGAAGGCGCACGGCGAGGCAGAAGAGAAGAACGAAAAACTGCCCCGAAGCAGAGAGGACGGAGAAATTGAAAGGGCAAAAAGAATGTGGAGAGGGAAAAGGATGAAAATGGTGAGAGTAGACGGCAAAGAAAGCGTTGACGTCTTGTGAGAAAGAAGGCTTGAATGAAAGGGGGAGAGAGACCAAATAAAGAAAAGTGAAGACAATTTTCTTGATGGAGAGAACAGAGGAAGGCGGAAGGGAGGAGGAGAAACCCCCACAGAGAGAGATGCAATCTGCCACGTATCTTCTCTCTGACCCTGTCCTCCCTCCCTCCCTCTATATTGCACCTCAGCACGAGAGAGAGAGAGTCAAGAAGCTTTTCTTCCTTTTTGTGTGTGTCCGAGAAAGGACTAATGTGTGTCCTCCTTCAATGCAAAAGACGAAAGGGTACCGGACAAGAAGAAAAACAAAACAAAACAAAGAAAAGAAAAGAAATAAGCGCGAGGCGAAGCAATTACATATACATATGCGTATATCGTCTTCTATACGAGGTGGCTGTAGGTTGCTGGTGGGGGAGGGGGGGGGGTGATGTGGGTGGCAGCAAAACGCCAGAATTCCTCTTTTGTCTTCTATTCTCTTTTGTCGTGCCCCTCTTTTGAAGAAACGGGAGGGGAGGGGAGAGGAAGGGAGGGGGCGAACGGAGCGTTGGATGATAATCATGAACGCCTCATGCGCTCAGCGGCAATGGCGAACACACGTGGACACACACGCACAAAGCAGATGTGTGTCGCTAGGGGAACGTGGAGGAGAAAAAAAGAAGGAAGAAGGAAGGAAGGAAGCGGACGAAAGGGAAAATGGAATATAAAAAAGGAAGACTGCGTTGATGTCGGCAGCGTGAAAGGTGGGAAGAGGTGTGTGGCAACAGTAGAGAAAGGAGAGAGCGAAGCCCCGTATGGTGGCCATTACAGGGAGAGGAACGTGCGAGGAAAAGGATATGACAAGCGATCAAAGGAGAGAGAAAGAAGGCAGCATCGATCTCGGTAACAGAAAACAGCAGTAGAGGTATGACTCTTCAGTTTTCATTCATAACAGAGCAGAGGGTTTCAGCACATTGGCCCTTCTCTTTCTCGTAATGAGACATTTGTACTGAGTGACACCGAGGGAGCGGTGTAGCTCACACGGAGAATACGCATTCACGGCGCCTATATGGCACGGCTTATTTTGTTCCTAACCAGGGGCACACTTTGCCCCACTGGTGTATTTTCCTTTCTTTCAAACACGGCATGAAGAAGAACTTCAAAACGATAGCCGTGGTCTCCTCGTCGACGCCTCGTGCTCATTTTTTAAACTAGGAAAAAGTTGGTCTACATCCCGATCTAGACCACCGCTTGCAGCAGCGCAAAGTCGTGAATCCGTTGGAGATACGCGCACTCTGAAACATCCAGCGATACGAAAAGCAAAACATATCAGCACGCGTGAGTCGAATACCTCTCGATTTGTCTCCTCCTCATCACGCACAGACACAGAGGTAAGAGCATCGACTTGACGGAAGCTACCCTACGGTGGACCAATGGGGCGTTTCATTGCAATCCGGTACGCCCTTGTTGTCGCAATGCTGGCGACCAAGAGGGGTTGGAAGAAGAAGAAGACCATGACGATGATGGTGATGCCGGCCAGAACTGGTTTCTGCAGCCGCGGCACTTGACGGAGATCAAGCCCTAGATACTCGTCGTAAAAATCGTAAGCGCCGCACCGAACCTGCAGCTGATACAAGCACCAGCCTACCAGCATCATGTAAAACACGTGCAGCCAGTCCGTGTACGGGTATGACATCATGACATGAAATGTGGTGTTCCTGTCTGCGTGATCAAAATCAGTGAGCATGTAGCGTAGCTGCCGCCGCTGCACTGCTCCGAGACCTAAGGTGCGGTACAGCAGATGGGTGTCCTCCTTCGATTTGTCCTCCATCGCCACGTAGTCGTCACGCGCATCATTGCGTCCAATCAGCGCATTCATTCCTCTCCGCACCTGCGCGACAAGAGGATGACTCTTGTGCGCATCGTGCAGCGCCTTCAGCCCATCGCCGTCTCCCTTCAGTTTCCCGAGCTCCGCCGTGGGTGGAAACGCGTAGCCCTGGAAACGCATGACGCCTTGCTGTTGCATGATCGTGACAAGGTCGTAGGCGCGCGGTCCAGAGAGTAGTTGTGCCTGCAACTTGGTGCTACTGTGGTGGTAATCGATGGGCTGCCCCTCCAAGCCGCGCTCCACCTCGTCCGCCATGTAAACGGGCCCTTTTGCGCCCTTTTTCGGGGTCTGCTCTGCGTTGTATTTGGCACGGAAATCCGCGAGAAGCTTATCATAGTGCGGGGTGCCCTGGTAGTACTCGAGCTTCTTGATGTCCGCCTCCAGCTGCTTGACTATGGGTTTCGGGGTTGCCCGATGCCTCTCGTCTTCCAGTTTCTGGGGTGTCTTGTCTACAGCGGCAAACTCGTGCGACGCGGCAAACATGCTCTGCTCCCTTGTGATGCTGCCGCTGCTGCCCACGCCACTGCCATCACCGCTCAAGGCCTCAGCCGCGGGGTCGGTCTCGAGTGGTGCTGCCGCCGCTCCCCGGTGAAGAGCTTGTTCGCGGAGGATGTGCAAGCGACTACGGTGCGATGCATCCAGTGTGCCAACCCCTGGCGTATCCTCCTCTGCAGCAGAGAGTGCTCGTGGTGCGTTGTAGTAGTACACGCCTGTGTCGATCCCAGAACGTTGAAAAAGAGACTGCCCAGCGTGCACGCTTGTGCTGCCTACTCTTGCAGCATCAGCATCCATGTAGGCGGGGGCGGCTCGTTGGCGCTCACCTATGGACGGAGCCCGCTCAAGGCCTTCCGGGAGCTGCACCTCCACGTTGCGGTGCGTCAGATGCTGTAGTGGGCTATGACCCTTAAGAAAAGCGAGTGACTCATCGCTCGGGTCGCGCTCCTCGGGTGGGACGTAGAACGCGGGCCGCGGCGGCACTGGGGTATCGCTGATGGGTGGCAACTCGCCGCTACACTTAGGCGCTTCGAGACTGGGTTCAGCTGCTTTATTCACTTGCGGGGCTCGTGGGATAGCAGCGGTGTGGGTGTCAGTGGCGCTAGTACTGCTGAAACGCCGTGGGGCGGCAAGGCTGCCTGTGATTAGAACAGAAGCTCTGTAGTGTGGTCGCCACGCCCGTCCGCTACCAGAGCAACGCAACACACTTAGGAAGCGGACAGCCGCAGTAGCAGCGCATCCAGTCAGGCATCGACCCTTCATTCTGACAGTGGCCTTGCCCATAATGTCCTGATGCCCTGTTGGTTGCAGCAAAGAGCTGTCAACTCCGTTACCCAGCGTTTGCGAGGGCTACTCTCACTCTCTGCCCCCTTCCACAGTAGAGGCAAGGGCCCAAAAGAGGTCAATGAGAGCAGAAGCACGTTTGCGAGTCCCCTGTGGAGGTGCCATGCAATAAGCGACTGTGTGTGGAAAGTGTAGAGGCGACCATAGGTAATCGTGGCAGCGAGGCAGAAGAAGAGGAACAGTGCGCGATACTATTTCTTAGGTAGGGATCACCTTCATACAGACACACAGAAGCCACGTGGAGCGAAGGGTTGCAGGGAAAAAAAAAAAAAACAGGCGGAAAGTAGAGTGTCTCTTGCTTATCCAACGGTAAGAAAAAATGTGGCGTATATCGACATTTTGGGGGTGTGGAGGGCAAAAACGCGCCATCCAAGTGGCAACCGAGTGTAACTCATGCCGTGTGAGAATCGTTCAGTGCAGCGGTCTTGCTCTCCCGCCATAGGGGGGGGGGGGGGGGGTAAGTCCCTATTGTCGCTGGTCCCGCCCAGTGCTGTGATCGCACAAAAGAGACTGGGGAAAGGAAACCTTGTGCGAGCCGAGCCGGGACCATCCCTGCATCAACGCAGTTCCTTCCCCTCCCCCCCCCCTCCCTCTCGGCTTCTTTTAACAATCTGCGTCGAGCTGTCCTGGTGTATTTAATTTTTCTTTCTCTTCATAAATCAGAGTTTTGTCGCTTCTCTTTTCAGGCACGAAGCATAAAATAAGAGAAAAAGGCTATCATGATAAGAGTAGTGAGTACGAGGTCGCACATACCTGCGTACACAAAACACCTAGCACAGAGATAGTGGCAGTAACAATAAATAAAGGCAAGTGTTAGCTACCGCAAACAGAAAGGAAAGCAACCGAGAAAAAAAAGGTGCCTGCGCGCATGGTGTAAGCACACCAGACCGTGCGGCGGCAGATGCACAAAAAGAGAGGTAAAGAAGACTGAAAGCAAAAAGAAAAAGTGCAAATTACAAAGATGATTTGCCGAGGAGGGGAGGTAGAGCACCGTGAAGCAAAGAGAGCACCATTCCCATACAGTCTCGTCACGAGAACTGTATGTCAACACATCCTCCCACACTCTGTAAAGTTACTTGGATGTGATCAAGTGATGAATCCGACCGTCGTGAACATCCAGTCAGTTTTCTTCTTCGTTGAAAGGGAGGGTTTTTCGTTGTTGCGATTTGTCTCAGTTTCCTACCCCAGTGCAGACAAAGTGCGTCACCATTAGCGCTCCACGCTGCCTGATTAACCTTCGACCTCTTCTTTACCAAAGGGAGTGGTATAAGAAAGAGCAAGCCACAACTCTACCCACGAGCTCAGAGAGTCTGGTGTGTGTGTGTGTGTGCATGGCTCTACCCTCTGCGCAGATAGAGTTGTCGCAACTACCTTCAATTCAGAGGAAGGTAGACGCGGAAATGATGAAAACTGCATCATATACGCGTAAAGATGAATGTATATGTATCTATTCACCAAACAGAAAAAAGGCCATCAGACTGTGGTGTCACCGCTTGATGCAGCTTACCAATGTTGTATACAGAAAAATGAACACAGCTCACTCCATCCGTGTGTTCTTCTAAGGCCTCTTATGGACATGCTCTCAAGCACGTTGGAGCACGTATGACAGCGCTCTGCGCATCCCCATCACGAGAAAAACATCAGCTCACTACACGCCCTTCACAGATGCACGCCAACAGTCAAGTAGTGCCCCTTACCTGCTCCTTTCGCCTCCGTTTCACCACTTTCCTTTGAACGAGTCCATTCGCTGCCATACAACACATGCGCTCAGCTCCACTCTCCGCGGCCCTGCCACACGCCCACCGCGCAGCGCTGAGCGGCGCTAGGCACGCGTCACGACAGCGCGCCGACCCAGCCACCCGGCCACAGCCTCCGCCGCACACACCGCCCCACAGCCCCCCGCACCATGCCGGCAGACACACGGCGCACCCGCCGGGGCGGCTCCGGCTCCTCACACCAGCAGCGGCACGCCGCTCTGGCCTAGACGCGTCGCGGGCGCCAAGCACCGCCACCACGAGAAGCAGCTCGGCATTGGCAAGGGATGGGGGGTTGCTTGGCCCCTCCCCAGAGTGAGGGTACTGGACCATTATGCCGCGCTGAGGTGTCCCACGTCATCCGGTGTTTTGACAAACACGAGGAGAAGCAGAAAAGGAGTAGAAGTGGCCAGCCACAGTCAACCGGCGTCACATCATGGCGGTGCTATTCTTCCGGCACTGAGGCACAGTCTTTACGAACCGCTACTTCTTGCGGTACGTTGCGAGCTTCATGACGCGGATGTCGGCCGTGCCTTCCGCAGTCGGGAAGGCCACCGGGATGGAAGCCACCTCGCCCACCTGCTCTACCGCGTCACTGCCGCCTAGCAGGCGGAAGATCTCTTCTTGAAGGTTGCCCTTGCTCGTAACCAGGCAATCTGTCAAGTACGTGTTGTCCTGTGTGCCAGTGTCCTTCTTGATGTTGTCCCATTGGTAGTCGCCACCGATCACGAGCAAACCACCCTTTACCACACGACCGAGCAGATGTGCGGGAATGGCACTTGGGTGATAGCTGCGCTCCAGGCAATTCCAGCACACCACCAACGAGAAGTCGGAAAGATGGGTATGCAGGTTTGTGGGGTCGGCCTGGAAGAACGTAGCACACTCGCGGGTTGGCCCCCACGGGAAGTTATTGCTGTTCACATAACGAGCAGTGCGCTCACCGTTGGTAGAGTTCTCGACGCTGTACTGGCAGTCGCCACGCTCGCGAATGGCGAATGCAGGAACAAGACGCCGTGCTGTATAGTCGACGCCAATGACCTGTTGAAATGCTGTTGTTAACTCGAATGTGACACGACCACCGCCACAGGCAATGTCCATTGCCCTCACCGCCGGCACCGTGGCATGCTCTGCGAACATCCGCTTGGCGTGATCGGCGATCGCAACACAGCCGTTTGGCAAGCCCTGGAAAGAGTCGCGGAAGCATGTGTCGGTGATAATATCGACCTCGGGATCAAGACCGAAACCAGTACACTTGCCTTGGAGCTCCTGTACCTCGGGTCCTTCCACGTAGCGCAAGCCAATGTACTGGAAAAAGTGGCGGCGAAAGGCAAAGCGGGCGTCGCGTGTGGCCATATTGCCGGAGCTCGCCCACGTGCCACCCTTCATGCATGTGTGCCGGCCATCGAACGTTGGAAGAGAGAAGTCGTCGTAAAGGGGGTGAACCCGATATCCGGGGTAGGGATAGACGAAGCACTCGCAGTGCTGCCACACGTTCCCGATCACATCGTACAGGTCGCCGTGCTGGAACTTGTCAACAGGGCAGCTGCTCTGGTAGTGCTCAAGGCTGATGTTGCCGGGCGCCCTCTCACCCCACTCTGGCTGGTCCTTGCCAATGTATCGGTCAAACAGCAACGTCCACTCCGCCTCAGTCAGCATGCGAACCTTCTTGCCTAGCTGCTCACTCTTGAAGGAGCAGAAGGCATGAGCCTCGAGGTTGTTGAGCTCGCACGGCCAGTTCCACGGCAGGTCGATCAGCTCCGTCTGAAGACGCAGCGCGAAGCCACTTGAGCGGGCCTCGTCGCGTACCCAGAACCACGGGTGTTCCGGTTTCTTCCACTGCACCCACTTCCAGCCCTCCTCGTCCCAGTAGCGCTGCACATGGTACCCTCCCGCCTTCATAAACGAAAAAAACTCAGCGTTGGAGACAATATACTTGCTCGCCTTGAACGGCGCCACCTCCACGATGTTGTGTCCATTCGCGTAGTCGCAGTCCCAGCCGTACAGACGCGAGTCTGGCGTACGGCCGACCTGTACTTTGCCACCCGCAATGGGCACGAGGTCGTTGATTGGGGCCTGAGTGCTCGCATCGGAACAGCGCCGCCAGACGTCAGACATGGCGGTAGTAACGTATTTCATTGGCAG
The DNA here is from genome assembly GCF_000002845.2 of Leishmania braziliensis MHOM/BR/75/M2904. Classification (NCBI taxonomy): domain Eukaryota; phylum Euglenozoa; class Kinetoplastea; order Trypanosomatida; family Trypanosomatidae; genus Leishmania; species Leishmania braziliensis. The sequence continues at coordinate 353,622 of NC_009321.2, read as the reverse complement.
CTCGCGGACGTGCACGGAAACCGTCTCGAAGTGAATGCGCTCATGCTCGGCGCACATCAGCATCACCCACCAGAAGAGGTTGGCATCACTCTTGGTGCTGTTTGCCAGTGTCAGAGGCATCTCAAGGGGAAACTTGCCGCTCGACATGAGGTGGTCAATGCGGTCGCGAACCTGGCGGCGGTACTCGCACACCTCCTCCACGCTGGGCCAGGAGTAGTGCGCCTCATTCAAATCATCCCAGCTCATTTCGTCGACGCCGATGGCGCACATATTCTCGAGGATCGGGTTGATGCGCTCCGTCAAGCCAGCCACGCAGAGCTTATTGATATAGAAGCATGCAGTGTGACCGTAGTAGAAGATCATGGGATGGCGGAGTTTGTGAATGGGCGGCACAAGAAAGGACTCCTCATATGGAAGGGAGTCAAAGACCCTCTCGAACATCTCCATCGTGTTGTGAACGTAATTGCGGATCTCCTCCATCTTGGCCACCGGGTCGCCGCTGTCAACTGTCGGTATGCGCTGGAAGAATAGGTTGCGAGGAGCTGCGAGATTATAGCGCTCCTCGGCCTCTCGGCCGCTGTAGTGGTGGAGGCGCAGTGCCTTCATGGTGTATTGACTCGAGCAAACAAAATACTTTTGTGTAGAAAAATTTTTCGAAATGTGAAGTCTCTTCTGGAGTGAGGCAATCTGTAAGAGAGAAAATACCCGTTCAGTCAGTCGTACTTAACAGGATGCCAAAAGAAACACAAACAGAAAAGATCAGTGATGCGAAAAACTAGCGTGCACGAAATATAAATATGCAAAAAAAGTCCTCAGCTTGAGTGTGAAGGAAACAGAGAGAAGAATAAGAGGAAAGAGAGAGAATGGGGGTCGAAAAACTAGCATGATGAATTCCAACACGTTCCCAACTCTGCTGAACTGGTGGGTTTCCTATTTCCGGGGAAGAGTATACCAATTGGGTTACCCTCCCTACTCGCACTCTCGATGCCGCAGCCGCTGGAAAAGTTATGAATGAGAATTCTGTTGTTTCGATGTCATCATTTGGGTAACGCTACGCGCGAACAGATAGACTTACGTACCCCCCTTTTCCATCCGCCATGGATCCCCTGTCGTGGTGCGTAATCAAGAAGGTAGGTGATGGAAAAAGCGAACCCTTACACTCACTCGATTCCGCGAGATCTGAAATGAGTAAAAGTACGAAACGGAGTAACGACAAACATTTGGCAAAGCATGACAGTGGAATGACGGAGAGTGCTTTGACTCACTCCTCATCATCACATCGTTTTTCGATCATCTCTCCCTCCCTCACTATGGTTGAAACCTTTCCGAATACATATGTAATATATATATATATATATATATATATATGCGACGGGGTAACGGAATGCAAACGAATGCTGAGAAGAACGTAGGTATCGAGTAGGGGAGAGAAGTTGGTGGAAAAAAAGTGAGGTAGAAGGCAAAGAAGCAGAGATGAGGGAAAGAGGAAAAACATGAGCAGAGGTGAAAATAGAACCAATTGCGCGCGTGTAGATCCTGTGGTGTTTCCTGAGAAAAAAAGTAAGCCACCACCAGTTAACGTGCGCTGGAAAGAATATCCCTGACATCTCGAGAAAGTGGTTCGAGGTGATGTCGGACCACAATAGCCCCAGGCACGTGAGGAGATGTGCAGGCACAGCTTGAATCGCTAACAGTGCATTTGAGGGATTGATGCAGTGTTTAAGCCGTAGGAAGAAGCAGCGAAATCAATGAACAGAGAGAGTGGCGCTCGTAGTAAGGCAGAACCTTCTATCAGCGCGCATGACTCTGGAGGAACGAAAAGGACAAGGAAAAAAGAGATTTCCGAGCATGCGCACGTTTCAGAGGAAGATGTGCAACAGTGTGTAGAGCTCACTCAACTCCGTAGCTAGCAGTTTCTTGCAGGCATCTAGAGAGTTCGATGACTCTGTTTGTGTGGACTTGGTAGAGTGATGAATCGGTTCTGTAGGCAGTGAGTGCTGGGCTGTGGCAAAGGGTAAAACAAGAGAGCCGGCAGAACAAGAAACACCGTACGTGTTTGATTTGCAATTATCAAGCGTACATGAAAGAGTCATCGGTTGAGTTGCCTCCTTTTGTGTGCTGCCGGCTTCTTGGGTCGCACAGTTGTCAAGTACATTGCGCTGGCCAAGCTTTGTCAACAGCGCCGAGCTCCGTTTCACCAGGACAGCGTAGTCGCTGTCGTCATCAGACGTCTTCTCTGAGGCAGATGTAAAATGGATAGCGCTCTTGCTGCTGTGCAGGTGGTGCCGCGGCTCACGTCCGTGGATCGCGGCCGAGTCATATTCATCGGTTTTCGCTGCCGCTTCCGATGCGCTGCTTCTGTGCCGTTTCCTGGCTGCGTCCATCCTGCACTGTCGTACCTTTTTTTTTTTGCGGAGGAGCAGTTAGTGCTCTGACGGGGGAGTACGGTGCACCCCTCCTGAGAAAGAATAAATTCCTCTTGCCAACGAAATATTGAGCCTTTGCAGAAGCAGTGGGGATCCCAGATGACGCGCAAGTGTCAGTGACCTCAATAAAGAAAGGAAGTACACGAAACAGGACAGGTGTCGGCGAAAGGAACAAAAGGAAAAAAATCAAGTGGAGATACCACGGTAAATGGTTTGGAGACCATGCATACGTGGATAGGCGAGAAGAAGTCTAAAACACAGCGCATCGATGGTGATGGTGTCATGATACACTTGCCATCGCCCCCCCCCCCTGCTTTGCAGCTAGATGCATGGCGACATCAAGGAGTCGCTTGGTGTAAGCGGCAGGAGGGAGTCGAAAGTGCCTGCAAGCATTGCTTCGCTTCACGGATTATCAAAAAGCTAAGCGCTTTGTGACCATTCCCATCCCTTTGCATGTATTCAACTGTTTTTTCCTTGTTTGGATACGCACGGAGGAACTGCAAGGGCTGCGCAGGGACTATGTAGTCCTCAATGACCACAAGACAAGTAGGAGGGTCATCATGGAAGCACCCAATAAGGCGAGAATCAAAGCAGACGACATGACAGATTCATCCTGCAGCCCCTCCATGGCAAGGTAATCGTCGCCGGTGTAGCAGTAGGAAGTGTTCCCAGCGCCGTCGCACTGGAACGCTTTGCCGTGCAACCATGCGTAGATCACGGCACCGTAGCCCCACCGCAGAAAGCTGAGAACTCCGAGAAGAGGCGGAAGTGTACGCAGGTTCAGGAGAAACCCTGAGAAAATTATGCTGTACCCAAAGTACGCGTACGAGACCCATATCACCCACCGCCGCGAGGGAAGCAGAGCAACCAAGTACTGAAACGCAGCGTGGGTGCAGCTGACGAGGCCAACCAGTATGGCCAGCGAGTACGAGGAGCGCAAGACAAATAGTACAAATGGAAGGAAAAGGGCGAGGTAGACGGTGCGGATAACTACTATACGGACACCGAGACACACGATAAAGCTCAGCGACCCGTACAACTTTCGCTTCCGGTGGTCGAGAGCAACGCGGAGTTGGCCACGCATGCTCTCGATTGCGGCAAGGTTCGAAAGAAGGACGAGCACAAATGCTATGAAGATGAGCCCGCGGATGTTGTACATGCCACCTTGATTCTCAGGCTGCGAGTGCACTGCGACGGTGAGAACGAGCAGCCCAACGGAAAGAAGCACGACGCCCAATAACAGTTCAGCGTCCGCCACAATCTGCTTTAGCGTGTATGTGAGTAGCACACCAAAGCGCCAGACGCAAGTTGGTAGCGCACGGAGTGGGGGAAGCGGGGGAGGCGTTGTGGTAGGACTTCGAGTGGTGGCGGGGTCCAGCGATGAAAGGAGAGCAGCATGTACTGAAGAGTCGTAGTACTTGGCGGCGTAGAACATGGTCTGCGACTCGCTCTCGGCCCACTCCACCGCCAAGTCCATCAGATCCCCGCTAGTCGCCACTTCGACAACTGCACTAGGTGGCACTGTGTCCCCTTCAGCCGTACGGCGGTAGACCGGCGGCGGCGGCGTGCCGTTCAGGTCATCCAGCAGAAACAGGCGCGACGAAAGTCGCGGTGGCGTGCACAGGGCTGAGTACAAGAGACTTCCTGAACCGTCAACAAACCTTTGTGATAAGGAGCTGGAATTGGAAGTGGGAAACGATGCCGCGTGGAAAGTCCGCCGATCCTCCTCCGCAAAATGTGCCTGCAACCCAGGACCTAGAACTTCCTTCCAAAGCGGCTGTGGTACATGCTTGGGTATGCAGAGGCAGTTGAAGTATGATATGGCGTCTTGGCACTTCCCGGAGAACAACACCACTCCACCGACTCCAAACAGGAGGAGTGTGTCGGCGGCGCTGTGTAAAGACATGGGCATCAATTGGGTACTCAGCACCACTGTTTTCATCATGACTACGCAGACCCGGGAGAGAAGCTGGGTGCATTCATTTTGCTCAACCAGACCCATGGTGTCAAAAGGGTAGGAAAAGAACAGTGCCGGTGGGTCCAGCACGAGCTCAAGTGCCACCTGCAAGCGGAACTTCTCCGACTGTGAGAGGTCTGTGACTTTCTTACGGAGATCGAGACTGACGAAGCTGGCGGCGGCCAACACCAACTCTTGCGTCCAGCTGCGCTGCTCCTTGCGGTGGAGATACACCACAAACCACAAATTGTCATGCACTGACAGGAAAGGGATGAAGAGAGACTCGGTCCCCACGTAGGCAATGAGGCGCAGTCGAGTTTGCGCGTCGACAGCCACATCGTCGACCCAGATATCCCCTGACGCCTGTGTGCCTCGTCCTGTTATTACCGTCATCAGCGATGACGCAGCAATACCGTCCACGTCGGCCACCACGTGCAGCCTTCCTCGCCTGAACTGGGCGGAGACACCCTGGCAGCAAATACGACCACGACGCCGATTGGGGTAGCAGCGTTGCAGCCAGGGTCGCTGAACCACAGCGACGTTGCGCACAGCCACGTCAATGCCACCGGAGCAAAACACAGAGTGATAGTACTGCCTCATGCGTTGGTTTCGCACCTCCGCACTGCAGCTATTTTCGCTACATCTCCGCGCACACAATTCTCCGTCGCTCAGTTGATAGGAATGCGCGGTGGAGTTGCCCACTAACGGCGTGCTTTCGCTGATCATTCACGAATATGCGCGGATACGACTGGAAACAAGAAAAAGAGGGAAGTGTTCAAGAGGAGACGTACTATTACACTACCGCAAACCCTCCTTGCAGTCAACAAGAAAAAAAACCACCTGGAAGTAGTTAGAATGACTTCCGTGTTGCTCATTGACGTAAGCGTACGGCGGCACATGGCGGCTTTCGTACAGCCAATCAATGCACTTGAGAAACGTACCCCTTTCGTTACGCCTTAGCCGTGATCTGTGCAATCCGTGAGCATCTCATCCTGTAGATACTCACCGCGGTAACGTGGCAGTTTCAACAAATCGCGTTTGCTGTTTGCAAATACAAAGAGATATCTTTAAGTGTAACACACAACATGGTGCACACTAGCCGGCGCACCACGGAAAGAAACTGCTCCTTCTCACGCCCTCTGCACAGCCCTCTCCGCTCTTTTGTGCACTGCCCCTCTCTGCCCTTCTCCCTCCCGCCTCGCTCAAAGCCGCGGAGAAAGGAGCAAGATAACTTGACAGCCACTCAAGGAAACAGGAGCGGCGAGCCACAGGAAAAACAAAGAATGAGCTGGGAAGACACACGCGCACCTGGGAGAAAATGTGAGGCACTGCAGTCGCCTTCTACCCTTTTTCCTTGCTTTCCTCTGAAGCTCACCCAGCACAGAGTAGCCCAAAGCACTGCGTTTACAGTGAAAGTGGGGAAAGTGGTTTAGAGGGAGTTGAGGGGAGGAAAAGCACCGTAACCCTCCTCGGATAGTTCAAAGGCGCCAGAAAAGGGGATCTGACTGTAGCGAGGAGGAGTCGCAATCCAAAGTCCTCATTTTTCATCTATTCCTCAAAGGAGAAAGAAAACGTCGCTTGACAGTCGAGACGTGTACGCAACGTGCAGAGTAGTGAGCACAAGACACGAAGCAAGCAATAGAAAGAAAAAAAAACGAAGGGCGAAGGTCAAAGGAGTAGTGGCATCGCACGCGCATTCACCGCACAATCGTATCGAGACACTTCACCGCCGGCACGGTGTCCGCACGCATCTCCGTTTTGTCACCGCTACCCAGCTCCACTCAGGCTCAGTCGGCAACCATCACAAAGGGGGGATTGACGCAAAGAGAGCCGAAAAGGGGGGTTGCACATCTGGCGACAGCGGCATCCCCAACGCCCTCATTCCGCCAAGCTTTGGCTTGAAGAGGAGGGAGTGCCGGCACAAGAGGAAAGAAGCTGCAGCGCGCAAAGTGTTTTTGTTCTTGGATGCGCAAATGGGGAAGACGTGCTTGTAGAGACCACGCACATGAAACCCCCTCACAGCTGCCGCACCCACAAAATCTCACGGCTGTATAGCCAATGCCGATCGTCCGCAACGCTCCATGATGAAAGCTAACGGTCACCCTGCTCCCGCTCGACACATTGTCTGCAACTCCCAGAACCGTCGTAAGACGTCACGCGCATACAAAAACATAAAATCGAGCAGCGCCGCAGTGCGCACAGGCACGCGCTCGAACTCTTCCCTCTCCCTCTCGAAAAAAAGGTGTGTTAGACGGAATGCATACATAGAACCCTTGCAAGTATGCACAAACACAAACACGCATTAACACAGCAACCACATCAACCTCATCCACAACTATAGACAGCAAAGAGGGAAAAGGGGGAAGCAAGGCATGGATGACGCGAAAGGAGCAATAGCGAAAAAGAAGGGTGAGAAGAAAAGCACCAAAGTAACAGAGTCTTTTGAATTCTCAGTGTTCGACCTTTTCCCGCTTATCTTACTGCGGCTGAGAAGGGGAGAAGAAGCTCTACAAAAAGAGCGCAAAATGAAGAAAGCGCACACCGATATATTACCACACGAGATTAGGTGGGTCCAGCTGGTGTGATGCGGCAGCCATTTGGTATAGGAGCCACACGATAGCTAACAGAAAGAAGAGAAGCACCAGGCGTTTCTCTTGTTCGTTCTTGCCCTTTTCCTTAAAGTAGGTGACTTCGTTGAAGATGGTGTGTACCTGCGTGTAATCATCTCTTTCCAGGCGGTGCCGTCTCTACGGACTTCTTCTCCTCCCCCTTGGATGTACTCTTTGGCTTTTCTTCCGCTGCCTTCGGTGTGGACGGCACCCTCACCGCCTTTCGGCAACGCGCACCGATACCCAGAAGAACTTTCTCGGTGATTGGCTTTGAGCCAGCGCCGTAGTCGAACGCGTCAAACACTGTCGAGACAACATGGCTAGAGTTGTGTGTCTCCTGACCAATGCACTCGATGACGTCTGAGACCACCACACTCTCCTCCGGAAGCTTCTTCTTGCTCAACTTTTCGAACATCCTCTTCACGTTTTCTTCCGTCAGATAGGCGCCGACGGCTTCCTGCAGTCCCTCGAAGCCAATGTCAGAGTCACTCTTCTCAGCAGAAGAGGTGATCTTTTCGATCTTCTCCACAAGCTTGTCTGCGCTGTTTGGCTCGTCGCTAATGGAAGACATGGTGTCGACCGTCTCGCACAATGTTTCGAGACTTGCACGAACCGTCTCCGGCAGATTCTGGATACCTAAAAGCTGCCGCCGCTGCTCGACCGGCAAGTTGTTCATCGACTTACGAATGCTATACCGAGTCGGCTTGATCCACCAAAGTGTGTTGTACGGGACACTGCCGTCTTGCGCCAGAGAGTTCCACCACTCCAGCTGTACTCGGAGTGTTTCAGTTCCCTCTGTCCACCGCATCCCGCGCGTTTGGTTGGCCTTGACAAGCTCGTCGTTGCTCATGCCGTCAAGACCTTCCAAGCGGATGAGACGGTCATCCTCGCGAGCCTCGTGGTAGCGGCGGATGATCGAGCGCCGCATAATAGGGGACAGCACGCGTGTGGGGAGCAGGGTGTGGTACCACTTGTAGACCCCAACAGACCGACCGAGACCAATTACAATGTTGTCCGGAACCTTGAAGACACTAAGCGGTCCATTACGGTCAAAGTACGGCGCTACAAGACGGATGTCTTTGGGGGCGATTGAATCACCCATAACGGCACGTCGGATCACTTCCTGCTGCTCCTTGTCAAACGTGGCCAACGCCGTGGCAGACAGGTAGTCCATCGCGCGCTGACGAGCACGCAGTGTTTTCATCGCGTCGCCGTACAAGCGGTTGCGCCCCTGGGACTCCGACTCGAACGTCGACGGAATAAGTCCAGGAAACATCTTTAACGCGACAGGCAAAAGAAGCTCGGCAAACGGAACCACAATGAAGAAGCTAAACGGCACCAGTCGCAATAGATCCTTGGTTGAGCTTTCCAAGAGAAGTCGCTCGCGTCTCGTGAGAGCGACACCTTTCTTCAGCTGACGCGAGTACTTCCAGGCCAAGCGTGTGTTGATGAAGAAGAGCCGAAATCCATGATACACGTGCCGCAGGCCCTCGTAGACGACACACATGTAGTACTTAACCTTTGATGGTGGCTTCTGCGCAACTCGCTGGGTAACCGCTCCAGACGCCTTCGCTGTCGAATTCGCCACCTGCGCATTGACGCGTCGTACAAGGGTACTCCGCAGCATTTGCCCGCCACCTGCTGTCCAGCAGAGGTTTCGCTGATAAGAAAAGTCTGGGCAAATAGACCAGCAGTTATGTAGAATCGTGATGGGTGCTGATACGGTGTATAGAAAAAAGGGAGTATGTGACTATGATCAGAATTTCGAAGGTGTAATGTATTTTTCCTCTGCATGTCCTCTAACTGTCAGGATCAAAGCAGCACCAATAAGCAAGGACGAGAGTGGAAATATAAAGGAAATAGCCTCTTGATCAAGGTAAGGCAAGAAAAGGGCAGAAGCAGTGGGCCGTGCTCGGCTGTTCAGCTGCTGCCTTCTGTGGTGCACTAAACCAAGCACCCGTTCCAGGGCTACGCCGTGTGTGTTCGTAGCTACCTGTATCAAATTCCTGTGCACTAATCAAGCCGTGGAAATTGGCCAGCTTCTCAGTGCTATTGGCAGCTGGTTTCCAGTTTGGTATCGACACGCCGTTGCTTTCTGCAGTTAGTTGCGCCCATATGCAAAAAAGGACTGAAGGAATGGGCACCACGCACGTGGGAGTGATCCATCGCGCGTCAAGATAGTCTCCTCATCCTTACGCCTTCTTCTTCAACTCCGCCACCGCTTTTCTCTCCTCCGCCCCTTCCTCCACGAATCCGAAAAGATCTGAAACAGCCTCGCAGAGAAACTTGGAGAGGGATACCTCTTCCTCTGCACACGGATCACCTTCCGCCGGTTTCTCTGAAGAGGTCGTGAAGACATTAAGAATATCAAAGTTCCATGCTGCCCTGACATCCCCGTTATACATGGCGACAGCGGAGAATGTGACGAGAAGCCATGGTACGATGAAGAGGAGCGCCGGCTGGCCGTGTTCGAAGATCAGCATGACAGCCATAGTGTTCACAAGACTCAGGGTGTATGCAACAATCGACGTGACAAAGTACACATTCCCCCTCTTCACATAATCCTTTGAGAACACCAGAGTTTGACATATAAAAAACCCAGGCACAATGATGTCACCGAGTCCCAGAAGGCTCTTCTTGGAGTAGTCCCCAAAGATCGTCTGAGGAAACACGAGTTTGATTGGTCCATCAATGCCGGTTGCCACAATTAACATGACGTCCGACCCAAATACCCAGAAGATGTCGTAGAAGAAGAGACCAATCAGCAGAATGAAGGAAGTCGTGAACCCATTCACAGGAAGCCATTCAAGAGTGGTGACGGCAATCGAAAAGGCCAGCGTGTTGCTTGCAATCCAGTTTTGAGCAAAAAAGCTGGCGCACCCGGTTCCCACGCAGATCATTCCAGTGAGAATGTTGGGCTTGACGTACCCTTTTAAGAACATGTGAAGAGCAAAGACGCTAATCGAGCTAAGATAGAAGGAAATCAAGATGTTGAAGTATTCCTTCGGAATAAAGCGCAAGGAGACGTACAGCGAAAACAGCACGACGGAGCCTTTCAAAGGCAATGACAGCGCCTCGTCAGTTTGGAGTGCAACATCAGATTTACCTTTCATTATCACCTTCCTGCACCGAAGGGCCCCTACCACCACCGCAGCGACAGCGCACGTAGTCAAAAAAGCGAGAGCAATGTAAATCTGCGACATTGCGACTCCCAACAGAAAAGAATTGAGGAAGGCCAGAGACAACGAGATCCAGAGCACCACATAAAGAAGGCTGAGAGAATCGGAAAACGAGTGTGAATGAGGGCCAATAAATGCATAAAGAGGGGAAAGAAGTGAATCCAATATGAAGGTGAAACTGTGGGTGTGTCACTTGGGCAGCTTGCTACTAAGGGAGGGCAGCACCTTGACAACGGCAGGTTCTTTTTTGAGGGCTGAGGAATGTGCAGTCCTTCCATCCTGAGAACTTTTAAGATGGTATACACAGCTCCTGCGGCTCTAGCTCCGCTGATTTAAAAACGAGAGAGCAACCTACTGCTCTACGATCCCCTTCATTATTTTCGTTTTCTTTTTTCACTTGGTTGTTTGGTTCAGTATCGTCCTCCATCCATAGCAGCATGTAGTATGACTGTTTTACCACCATTCCCGGAATAGTCATAGAGAGAGCCTCAACTACCCCGCTTCCTCTTTGGCGGAGGCAGTTCAAACCCGTACTTCTCTCTGTGACTCCTTTCCAGCGCCAAGCGTCTTAGAGAACCTCGGTGGCGCTTCGACTTGAGATGTGCCGCCATCTGACCGCGACCGTAGACCAGGATCTTGCATACTTCACACTGCTCTTGGGAAACTGGCTCTCGAGAGGCCAGCTGCTGCTTTAATGGAAACAGCGGTTCTGCGAGAGGTTTTTCTGCTGATGGCCTTAGAAGAGCATCCAAAGTCTGTTGAACAGAAGTCAAAGTGTCCACGCCGTCCTGCACCCATAGCAACACAAAGTGCGTCGGGGAGTCTTTTAAGGGAGATGAATGCAAAAGTGGAAGAAGGCGGTTTTGAATCCATCGCTCCTGTTGTCGGGCATATCGGCGAGTATTCGACCTAATTTGCGCAACTGCTTTTTCACAATCACTACTCGTGATCAGTAGCGGGTTACTGCTAGAAAAAAACTGGGAAAACTCTTTGCAGCCAATCGCCTCGGAGAGACTATTACGCGGAAGCTTCCCGCCACTTTTTAGCCAAAACGCCTTGACCTCATCTAGCATCCCGCGATGAAGCATCACATCAACGCGTCTATTCAGAAAGCTGTACAAAATATCACGCTTCATGCGGACCCACACAATAAAGAGTGTGTTTCTATCAAATCGCAGCCCCGATCCTTGTGCATCAAAGATGGCCGATGGCGCCTGTCCAGTGGCATCATAGATCTCAAGTAGTCGCTTAATGCGACGGCGATCATTGGGATGATATCGCGACGCTACCTCAGCATCAACCACGTTCAGTCGTTCCCACAAGTCCCCCTCTGCATCTGAATCAGGATAAGAAGATAGGCAGAGTTGTTCATCATCGTAGACTAGAGAATTCGCAAAGAGTAGAACTTGAGCGTAGTAACAGGTTCCACCACAGATGATTACAGCTGCATCTGTGTGTCGCTGAAAGAAGCCTGCTATAAAGGACATCACGATGCGTTCGTACGAGTGAACATTGAAAGCGGTATTGCCTGACAGCTGTGTCTGCGCCTCGCGGCAGAACTCGCGTTGTTCCACGGAGCTGCAGCTGTTGTCACAGATAACAGAGCCATCACTGTTGAGAAACCCTAAGCAGACATGGGTCACTCCACCAAGGTCCGTCGCCGATGGTTTGTTAGTCGAAATTGGAAGATCAGCGTAGCACTGATAAACATCACAGTTAACTATGACAACATCCTTGTAACCGTGAATACCCCTTAATTCATGAGCGAGGTAAACCGCCACCTTTGACTTGCCACTTCCAGTAGATCCAATAACGAAAAAAACAGGCTTGCTGACTGTCCGCATCCCAAACGTAGGAGCGACAAGGAGAAAAGATTACGAAATGCTGGAAACAGATTGCAATACAAGGTGGAAAAGCAGGAAGATATTGATTGAAAATTACGGTGATGAGAAGGATAGAAACTCGCTCGAGAGCTAGATTCTAAGCATTCTGCCTTCTTCTCATCGCCCACGTCCTCGCTGAACCATCCGTCTTTGGAACTTCGAGGGAGAGAGGTGCTCTTTCTCCTGCTCCACAGAGAATAGGTGGCTGCCGTACATTATGCCGACATTCTTACTGACCCTCTTTCCTTTCAGCTTCCTTGGTAGGATGCCCTACACTGAACTCTGCTGTTATGATTACTTAGCAACAACAAAATAAACTCATCATTCCCTTTGTGAGCGATGCAATTCACAAGCTCCACCGCTTGTCACCCTTCCTGTGGCGTCCCCCTGCTTTCCACTACTAGACTCAGTTGAAGTGAACTCTGCCTCGCGCTGGGCCTGGCCTTTTGCTGCTTCATGCACCTGTTCCTCTGAATCCTCTTCCATCTTTTTTCCGTTTTCCTTGAACGGATCACCACAGGGGTAGTTCCAGCGATAGCAGAAGGGAATCCGTACAATGTCAGTCAAATTGTACAAGATGATGCCGACGACAATAATAGCATACGAAACAAAAAACAACTTAGTAGGATATATCTTGAAAATTGTGACGTTCCATATAATGGCGTAGATGTTCGCAGTCAGTAAGGATATGTTTGCGAAAGCTGCACTGGAAACGATAAACATAATCGGCATGATAGTGTAAACAAGCAACATTGTGACACCAAACACCATCTGAAACAACCAGTCTTGCCCTGTCCAGGAGCTACGATTTGGTTTGAACGCTTTCCACTCTATTGCAAAAAACTGTATTGTTGAAAAGACCAAGGCGAACGAGGACATCATTGCCAGGTTCTCCACTACTGGAATGAAAGCAGAGACCTGTAAATGATTTTCTGCCGTGCCCACATCCTCTTTGTCTGGAAACGTGCAGGTGGGCTCCTGAATGTTGGCTGAAGGTAATGCAGATGTAGTAGCATTCCTTGTCTCACAACTTCGATTTCCACAGCAGCAGCTGAACATAAAAGCTGGTGTTGATGGCTTTACAAACCACTCCGTCAGTACATTGCTTGTCGCGTACAGCAAGCTTGAAATCAAGCACAAGATGTCCCCGAGAACTTCCTGGTTCCCACCCGCGCTACGGGAAAGGCCATCAGCGTCAAGTGCAATAAGAAACGCGAGGCCTCCAATCGCGATCACTCCACCAACAACATGAGTAACCGCAAATTTCATTCGCAATAAAAAAAAACTTAGTACCAGAACGCATGGTACGGTGAAGCAGTTGAGAAGCTGGACGGAAGTCATGTTCGTGTACTGATAGGCAAGTACCACGACGTAGTTAGCCTCGAGATCAATCACAGCCAGTATCGCGTATTTCCACCAACGGTTGAAAAATCTAAAGTTCGAGAATGGTTGACTGCGGTACTTGTATAGTATAAAGAGAAATACTGGGAAATAAACTGCAAAAATGAATGCGTATGCTGTGACAGACTGAAGTACGGGATAGCTTGCGTTGTTGTTGACAAGCTTCGTCGTAGAGACACCGGTGAAGGAGATGAGGAATGCAAGACCCTGGCCTAGCACTATCCTTTTGACCATCTCCTTCAGCGTCCCAAACCCACAACTTGTGGGTACCATCATTTTATCCGTAGAAGATACTATGGATGTTCCCTGGACCCGAATTATCAGCCACTAATTACTATTATCGCAGATGAGGATAGAAATGACAAGATAACGAAATAATTGAATAATTGAGAAAGGCATTGCCAGTTACATCAAAGGTCAGAGCTGGCTCCGTCAGCATACGAAGCAAAATGAGCTGTCACTCTTAGAGACCACACTGCCGGGGGTGGAAAATGACAACACTGTGTGGCTCTTACTTGTTTTTTTTTTTTGGCTAGTGCTACTGCATTCCTTTACATTAACCCCCCAAAAAAAAAAATTTCGCTTTGTGAAGTATCAATGGAACTCCAAATCATAGATTTGAGTAAACCACTTTGCTCACAGCTTTCCTCCGAGTCAACCACTACGCACAACCGCAAAGACTCATTCCCATATCACCAAACAAGCACAAGAGTACGCGACAGCGACTGCCACACATGACATGAAACTCCCACAACAACCTGCCTCGCGGGTACCCTTCCCCATCCCGTTGCCATTAAAGCTGCCCCACCCCCACCCACCCCCCCCCACTTTTTCGGAAAGCGGACAGCCAACCTGTATTCACAACACGAACCACAAAACACAAGGCAAAGTCTTGCAAGCCTCTTTTGCATCCCAGCCGCACCCCATCGCACAACAGTTTCCCCTACGACAGCAGGAGGGACCGCCATCCCCAGTTTGCAACGGAATGCGAGAGACAAAAGACTCGCAAAGACAGGCGCCCCAAGAATTCACGAAACCCATCGCGAACCCCAAGCGGCCACAACGCCAGAACAACCCCCAGAGAACCACAAAATAGAGCTGCGCAAGTCGCCGTCCGCCACGGCACGCGGCTTTAAGAAAAACAAAGACATCGCAACACAAGAAAAAAACCAGGCCACCACCGCTAAACAACCCTCGGAAAATAAGAAGCTGGAAGACATCGGCCAACCCCGACAAATATCGCGGCAAACACCCCCACAACACCTACCGCGCAGCGCTGAGCGGCGCTAGGTACGCGTCGCGACAGCGCGCCGACCCAGCCACCCGGCCACAGCCTCCGCCGCACACACCGCCCCACAGCCCCCCGCACCATGCCGGCAGACACACGGCGCACCCGCCGGGGCGGCTCCGGCTCCTCACACCAGCAGGCGGCGAGGCCCGAGGTGGGATGCGTGCGAGCCACGCCGGCACTCCTGCCCATCACACGGGCAGTTCAAACGCGCCCACTTCCGCAGGCCGCGCCGACGCAGCGCCATCCACGACCCGACCGCCGACACCAGCAGCGGCACGCCGCTCTGGCCTAGACACGTCGCGGGCGCCAAGCACCGCCACCACGAGAAGCGGCTCGGCATTGGCAAGGGATGAAGGGGTTACTTGGCCCCTCCCCAGAGTGAGGGTACTAGACCATTATGCCGCGCTGAGGTGCCCCACGTCATCGCAGGCCTATTAAGAAGGAACGCTTGAAGTGAACATGCCGAGTGAGCCGCGCTCACATTTTCCCAAAGCCACAACGCCTTCTGCAGACTCTCCTCCTCGAGCACTATTTCGCCAACAACAGGGAAAGTATTTATTTTGATATCGAATGAAAAGCATACTTTAGTTGCGCCGCGGTGCTTTAGTTAAAGTAAGGAAAGGAATAGTGAAAATGATATGCCTCATAGTCAAGTTTTACGAATTATCTTTTGTATGTAATATTGAGCATAAAAGTTCTTTGCGCTAGTATGCTTCTTTCTTTTGGTTCACCGCAGCCGCGCGCGAAAGCAGGCACTTGCGCTTCTTGTGTTTCTCGTCCCTTTCCGGGTCTCCTGCAATACTCGTGCGGAGCCGGCCGCCGCCACCAAGGATTCCCACGGCCCCGCATTTCCCTTTAACACCGCAGAGAATAAAGTGGGCTGCCCAATCCGGATAAATAAAGGGGAGCGGCTTTATTTGGACTGGAAGGAGCGGGCCCGCTTGTCATCCGCGCAGCTAGCGCGGACCCCCTCGCGCCAGTGATTTCGCAAGCTTGTCGTCTCCGCAGGCGCGTGCCAGCCCACGGTAACCCGTAAAAAACGGAAACGGCTGCGTACGTGACAGCTCAGCGGCGCCGGAAATTATTTCTTGACGCCACGAAATATACCATTCCCTGCCGTTATGGGCACCGCGTCCTTCCGTCTTGTGGGGTTGGGG
>NC_009321.2:207863-337619 GCF_000002845.2 Leishmania braziliensis MHOM/BR/75/M2904 | reverse complement strand
CCTTCCATACAGTTTTTTTTTGAGGTAACTGGGAGTCTTAACAGATGATATTATGAGGTGACGGCGCGTATCTACCGCTTCTTGCACTGAGATCGAAAGCCTGATCTCCGAATTTGTCGTGCATGCGAAATATGGAAAATTTCAGAGACTTGAATGAACACGGCCTGTGTATAGGCTAACAAGCTGGGTCCCATAAGGCACATCAGGGTCCTTGGAAAGGTGCATTTGGTGATTCATGCTTACGCTTGCTACCCGAGGTGATGTCGTGCAGATATCTCCCAAAGCACAGGATACGGGAGTGCACAAGATGGCGCCGATACTTCACTGTTGCTGGTGTCATATCCTGCACGTATAGATAGTTTACATAAATTGGCTTCGCTTTCAAGCATAATACAGCTCAGCATTTTTTTAAATTGTTATAGTTTTCATATACAAAGAAAAATAAAGCAATGCGTTGCCTCTCTCAAAAAGAGAGCGTTTACAAGTGCAATAAAAATCTAGCCACTCCAGCAAGTGCTGCGGAAAAATGCATGAGTTTTATGGGTCCGCTAGTAGGATCTTTTTGCTTTTAATTCTAGCCTTCCTCCATCTTTACCCCACAGATCCTAAGGGAAGATGAGGATCCCCCTTGCGATAGAGCACACAACATGCTCCCGTTGCGGTAAGATGCTGCGGGAAGCTACTCTCAAAAAGTCTGTACACTGTGTTAAGTGTAACAGATGGTATCACAGAATGTGTTTTATGGCCGACACGGGTGTGGTCGAGGAAAAGGCACCAACAACCTATAGCTGTGTTTGCTGTCTTTCGGGGACGATAGAGGAGAAACTAGAGAAGCATCCACATCACATGAACAAGTACGCGAAGGCATTTCTTGAAGACGGTTTCTGTGTAGTTCCACTTGCTGAGAAAAGGATAGAATTGGATAATATTATTCAAGACCTCACCGCGTGGAATGCTGACCTTCTACGCTACTTCAATGGATTGCTCAAGACGTACCAGTGCCAGGCAGAGATGGGGGATGCCGTTCCAACACTTGAAAGTGGGTACTCTAATTTTCGCCAGCGGTGCCCGGGAAGGTTTGAAATAATTGCAGACTTCATCAGCTCTAAAGTAGTTCCCCTGGTTGCCAAATCACAAATCGTTCAGCAAACGCTCGACACGCTCCTTTGCAATGCACATTTACGTATTGAGAAGAAGGTGATGTCATCCGGTTGCTTTCTATCGCTGATGGGCAGTGAAACTCAAAACCCTCACACTGATGGGCCTGGGCTTAGCAATGTCGTGAACCTCTTTCCCTACGCAGTTAACGTATTTGTACCCTTGATTAGTGTCGACAGTCGTAACGGCACCGAGTTTTTTCCTGGGTCTCACATTGTTGGGAATGCGAGGCGCAGGAAACCAGTCTCCCCAGCCGTCGCTCTCGGCAACGCACTGCTATTTGACTATCGAGTTGTTCATCGTGGGCTGCGCAACGCAAAAATAGATCCACGACCTTGTTACTATGTTACTTTTTCACAAAGCTGGTACCAGGACATATACAACTTCAGTCGGAAACGTTACAAAAGGCAACTCGACGTGGATCCCAGTTTGCTGGAGAGCAGAGAGGAGCGCATGGCAAAAAAGCGCCGCTCTGGCGATGGAGGAAGCAGCGTGTTGCAACTCACCTGAGCGTGAAGCAGCATTGTTAGAAAAACCAGGTATGGATAGATGCTTCTGAGTTGTTTTGCAGATTCACGAGGAGAATTGCTCTATATTTGTACTGTAAAAAAACAGCTTTTATCTTTACTCTGGGATTCAAAAACAATTTCTCTTGCATACAGATGACAACGATGCGTCTGCGAAGGATCTAGGAGTACCTCTTCCGTTCCTCGGTGTAATGTCAAGCACTGGAAGGTGTTGGTCATTCTACTGAAGGGTTGTACCATGTGCTCGACTTCTGCTCGTGATTATGGTGGTATAAGGCGCAGAAGTTAACTCTGTCGCCTCCTTTTCGCCTTTTCTTTTCTGATTTTTTTCCCCTTTAAACGCGTTTGATCCGTGCTCAAGATTCTCCCAAACCCTTTTCTGCTTTACTTTATCAAATGGGCCTTCTCACACTCCTTCGCAAGCTCAAGAGGAGCGAAGCAGAGCCGCGGATCTTGATTCTGGGTCTCGATAATGCTGGCAAGACGTCCATTCTCCGCAAGCTGTCCGACGAGGATCCCACCACCACTCAGGCGACGCAGGGATTTAACATCAAGTCTATCAACTGCGAGGGCTTTAAGATGAACATGTGGGATATTGGTGGTCAAAAGGCGATCCGCGCGTACTGGCCGAACTACTACGACGAGGTGGATTGCCTGATTTACGTCGTCGATGCTGCCGATCGGCGCCGCCTAGAGGAGACGGCATCTGAACTCGATGGCCTCCTGCAGGAAGAAAAGCTCCGAGAGGCCCCTGTGCTTATTTTCTCCAACAAGTGCGACCTTGCAACTGCGCTGTCACCAGAGGATGTGAGCACATCACTCAATTTGCACAGCTTGCGCGACCGCACGTGGTCTATCCAGAAGTGCAGCGCGAAAACTGGCACAGGCCTGCATGAAGGGCTAGAGTGGGCGGTGAAGAACATTAAGTCCAAGTGAACAGCGAATGGCACACTTTTTGCATTTTCGCTTTTCCATTTTCCAGGCGCTGATCGTCACATCCGCGAGAAGTTTCAGGAAGAGGAAGGAGTATTAACTATTCTCTGAAAAAGAGAAATATGGTAGAAACATTTTTTCTGTTCTCATGTACCTGCGCTATTTTTGTCCACATACAACGGGCGATACAAGAGTAACCGTCAGAAACAACCCCCCAAAACAAAAGCAGCTGACATTGTGTCTAAAGGTGGGCTTGTATAGGGGAGGAGGGCGTGTAGTTCCTCTTACCAAGTGAAACCTTTCTCATTGAAGGGAAGCTGGTGTGATGATACCCACAGCAAGACACAGGGAGAGCGGTGCTCGGTGTGATTACTCGGGAATTGCTTGAACGTTGCGAAGGGGAATAGGATATTGTCTTTCTCTTTCACTTGCCTGCTTGGTTGCTGTAGCTTCAAAGACTTCGCAACTAAAACTATTTCCTCTCTGTTTACTGCCTCCTTCACATTACATACTGTTCATGTCTTCAAAGTTTCAAGTCTTGACTTGCGTGCGACAGGCAAGTAGGAAGCACACGTATTTGCTTATTTAACGTCATTCACCTATTTTGGAAAAATAGATCAAAATGTTCTATGCTGTGAACCACCTGCGCGCGCCACTGGCGACTTTGAAACCGGTGCTCGCCGACTCGATCGCAACGCAAAATGTGATCCGTCGGATGATTGGTGTAAGGACTACTCGCAAGGTGAACGCGAGCGCGATCAACAGCATCGTGGAAAAAACGAAGGGCGAAGGCCTGGCAGGGACAACAGCAGTAGTGGCACGCGCGTACCTTTACCTGATGTTACGGAACCCCACAGAGGCCATTGCAGAAATCAACTCTGTCCTGCCGAAGGTGCAAGATGAGGCACTGAAGCGCTTCGCGGTTGGCATCCGCCTGCGCTCGCATAACGAGATGCTTGACATGAAGGAAGCGGCACTGAACGTTTCAGGTGGTGCTACGGAGGCTGAGGTGTCGGACCTACGCTCCAAGTTGCAGAGGGATTACAAGGAACTTGTTGCAAGTTCTCCTGGGTGCTGGCTCGTAGAGCTGGCTGCAGCAGAGTACAGCCTTTACACCGGCGCGAGTGAGGAATTGTGCAATCGCTTTGCTTCAATCGAGAAGAAAATCCTGGAGTACATCAACACCCCAATCCACGTGTCGGAACTTGTAGCTACCACCGATAACACCAACGAGTTCTGCCTGATTGGTTTTCAGGCAAGTCGCGCTCGACCTGGGGTGAGGCCAGAGGGAGTCAGCGCCGCGGTGGCTGAGGGGATGACGAACGTGATGGCCGATCCTGCTACCGCAAAAGTTCTTGAACAGGCGAAGAAGGCCTTTGGTGGGCATGTGACGGAGGAGGAGGCTTTGGAGCTGGCGATGACGCTGCACGAAGCCAACGTGCGTCACCACTTCCACGATTTTTTCCCCACAGTCACAGACCACTACGATCAATGGACGTCCAAGGCCGCGCAATCGGCGCAGCAGCTGATCCGGGAGGCGTTGACACCCCACAACGCGGGTCTCAAGCAGGAGGCCATAGAGCGGATCCGTGCTTCTGTTCCCAACAAGGCTTTCTATGACTCGGAGGAGAACCTCCATGCGCTGCTGAGGTCGGCACCAAAGGATAGGAGTATCATTCTTTCTATTCGAGAGGCATTTGGACCTGGCCCAAGTACGCCCATCAGCTTATCGGATCAGGTAGTTGCCGACGCTGTGGAATCCGTGCACCTGGCGGTTGTGTCGTCGGACACCGCTGCAGCGACGGGCTATGCAAGGCGCGGAAAAGAGATCGCCAAGGCTCTAGCGAAGCAGTTGCTCTACCGTACCCAGGTCCAGAAATGTGTTGCGCTGGCAGAGATGAACCACCTGCAGGAGGCTGTGGAAGCTGTCACTCCGGTCATCAATGCGAACGAGTATGTTTACATGTGGCGCGCATTCTTAGCTCGCAGCCGTGCCTACAAGGGTCTCGGGCTCATCACCAAGGCGGACAAGGACCTGAAGGAGCTGAACCGCCTCAAGCAGAGCCTCACGGAGCGCACCCCATATGAGAAGGAATAGACGAAGACGTGCGAGTGCGAATGTGCCGATTATGTGCTGCTTCACGCACGATTTAGTACCGACAACGTGTTTCCATTTCCTTCAAAAAACAATCAAACGAACCCATCTGTTGTCTCTACTTTTGTATGTTCGGTGTTCTGTTCTTGTGTTCCTTTTTTCCTTTTTTATTATCGCGCAGGAATACCACGTCCCTGATGACGTGGGACACCTCAGCGCGGCATAATGGCCCAGTACTCTCACCCTGGAGGGTCCAAGCAACCCCCCATCCCTTGCCAATGCCGAGCCGCTTCTCGTGGTGGCGGTGCTTGGCGCCCGCGACGCGTCTAGGCCAGAGCGGCGTGCCGCTGCTGGTGTCGGCGGTCGGGTCGTGGATGGCGCTGCGTCGGCGCGGCCTGCGGCAGTGGGCGCGTTTGCACTGCCCGTGTGATGGGCAGGAGTGTCGGCGTGGCTCGCACGCATCCCACCCCGGGCCTCGCCGCCTGCCGGTGTGAGGAGCCGGAGCCGCCCCGGCGGGTGCGCCGTGTGTCTGCCGGCATGGTGCGGGGGGCTGTGGGGCGGTGTGTGCGGCGGAGGCTGTGGCCGGGTGGCTGGGTCGGCGCGCTGTCGTGACGCGTGCCTAGCGCCGCTCAGCGCTGCGCGGTGGGCGTGTGGCAGGGCCGCGGAGAGTGGAGCTGAGCGCATGTGTTGTATGGCAGCGAATGGACACGCTGGAAAAAAGTAGGAATACCACGTATCAGGAAAGCGATGCTAGCATACTTTTTCTTACCTGTAGCACCTCTTTTCTCTAGAACAGGGAAATCGCAGCGCCATTATCACACCCTCTCTTTGACTTGGTTGAGGTCATTTAAGGAATTTCCATTCTGTTCTTCACGCGCTTTGCCAGCCCTCAGATAGGAGCTGGTGTCGAGACTTCTTCCACCAGAGGAAAAACCCTTGCACCAGCTCCTTCGCCCCACTAGGAGCTAGCATTAAACATTTTGTCAAGGTTCAGAGAAAGTGGCCAGGTGATGGGCCAAAAAAAGTGTGGGTGCTACGTGTGTTTCTCACACCAAGCACTGACTGCAGAGGAGGCATTGCCGCAGCGCATGCGAGGGTGAAAAGCAAGCAAACCTGTGTTCCTTTTCTGACAGCGTCATTGAGCACGAACTCCATTCATGATTACTTGGTCGTGACGAACTCAATGTGGCTAACTGAGTTGTTGTTTTCTCAATCCATAATTGCGGTGCCCCATGACTGCTGCTGGGGACGTTGAAATAGGGGATGACACTGGCCCTTTTCTTTGGTCACCTAGCAGCAAATTTATTCCTCTCCGGTCCGCTCACATCACGTGCTACTCTTCTTTCTCTCCTGTTTGCTCTCCACAACTATTCAAAACTAAGTGGCCGAGTTAAGCGGTTGCCACGTTTACTTTCCTCCCTCTTCCACGGTCTCTTACGCGTCGTTTGTCAGGTGCTAGCCCACGCTCGTTTGAGAGGCGGTTGGTGCCACGTTCATGATCTCATTCTTCATCGATGTGCTGGTCTTCGCACTGCCCGTTACCTACACCGCGTATCATTACCCCTGGACCAAGTCTACTACCTTCAAGGATGCTCTAGTTCACTTTTGGATCGATGGTGTGCCCGACCGCTTATTTACCTTATACTACGACACGTTTCCGCGTACCATCGTTGCAATGGCGGTGATCTCAGTTGTTGCGACGTTCTTCGTGCCAGCGCTGCTCGACTGCTTCTCCCTGACAGTTACGAACACCTTTGCTGTTCTGTGAGTTTCGCAGCGGCACGGCATCCGGACCTTAAATGGTGCTGAGACGTGCATACCAGAAAGCTTTTTCTACGGTTGTCTTATCCTCCTCCTCATCGCCGTTGCACTGAACACCTAAAGCATTTTCTTCTTTCTCAATAGGCCTGCGATGACGTGGGACACCTCAGCGCGGCATAATGGCCCAGTACTCTCACCCTGGAGGGTCCAAGCGACCTCCCATCCCTTGCCAATGCCGAGCCGCTTCTCGTGGTGGCGGTGCTTGGCGCCCGCGACGCGTCTAGGCCAGAGCGGCGTGCCGCTGCTGGTGTCGGCGGTCGGGTCGTGGATGGCGCTGCGTCGGCGCGGCCTGCGGCAGTGGGCGCGTTTGCACTGCCCGTGTGATGGGCAGGAGTGTCGGCGTGGCTCGCACGCATCCCACCCCGGGCCTCGCCGCCTGCTGGTGTGAGGAGCCGGAGCCGCCCCGGCGGGTGCGCCGTGTGTCTGCCGGCATGGTGCGGGGGGCTGTGGGGCGGTGTGTGCGGCGGAGGCTGTGACCGGGTGGCTGGGTCGGCGCGCTGCCGTGACGCGTGCCTAGCGCCGCTCAGCGCTGCGCGGTGGGCGTGTGGCAGGGCCGCGGAGAGTGGAGCTGAGCGCATGTGTTGTATGGCAGCGAATGAAGTCGTTGAAAAGAAGAAAGAGCCTCTCAATAGGTGTTGACTTCTATGTTCTGACAGGATCAACGCGAATAGTGTTTCCTCTTTTTGTTGCTTCTCACAGGTTGGTTGATGTCTTTGATACGTAGCGATTCACATACAGGTGCTTGATAATTACATGAGCAGCATTGATCCGAAGGTAGTCAGTACAAGGAGTTACTCTACTGTATAGTCCCACGAGGAATGACATCTTTTGTTTCCCCCGCTTCCTTGTTTGTCGATTCTTTCAGTGCACGTACCACGGAGTATTACTTGTGCTTCAAAGAAAATCAAGGTAGTGCATGGTACATGGAATTCACACACTCCACCATGGACTTGCACTCTCAACCATGTACCATGATGAGCTGAGGTACAAGGCGTTGTCCTTGCCGCGTGCATCGTTTTTCCTATGTAGGGAAGAAGACATTTAGTTCTGCCTATTTCACCTCTCTCGTTTTATTTTTCCCTTAACCGTTAAGCAATTGCGTTCGGTGAGAAAAAGGTAATACGGGGGAGAGGAACCCTCGGGAAGGTGGTGGCTAAATCGCATTTGCGCTCTCTTTTTTCCCTTTCACACATTTGACCTCTCAGCGAATACTTGAGAGGCAATCACACCCATCAAGCATAGTTGCACATTCTATGATTCAAACAGTAGCAATTATCGGGCGTGTAGTTGTTCCCACGCGTGAGAGCTGCACTTCTCCGTCAATTTCGCACCCACTCTGTGTTTTCCCTTTACATCCTCGTGAAGGCAAGTCATTGAGGTGTGAGACGTTAGCATGTTCACCCAGCTTCTGCAGTTGACCGGGTTAGCTCAAAAATGGCCCATAATTACACGTGAGGAGGTGGCAAGTCACAACACAAGCGCGTCGTTGTGGATCATTGTCGATAACTCTGTGCTTGACATCACCTCGCTCATCGGGAGGCATCCCGGGGGCAATGATGCGTTGTTGAAGCGAGGTGGTGGTGTGAAGGATTGCGCGAAGGACCTGATGTTTCACGGAAGGGCCGCACGCCGCAGCGCACAGAGGTACAAGATTGGGGAGTTGCCACCATGCGATGTTGAGAAACCCGCACCTAGCCCTTCCACCGCTCTTCCGCAGGCTGTACCGCTGCTGCAGACTTCGCCTGAGACTCGCACAAAGGTACTTGTCCCGACCAAACTTCTCGAAAGTCATAGATACGGCAGCGACTCGGAGCAGTCGGACGACGACGATAATGATCATCTGTTATCGTTGAGCGATGGAGATATCGTCATTGCATTGAATGTGAATAAGGCGTAACCGACTCCCATAATCTGCTGCCTTTTCTCCTCACCCTGTTTACCTTAGTAAGGGCGCATAAATCGATGATTCAGTGAGACCAGGCTTGCTAGAGCTATTCTCTTTGTCTTCATTTTTTTCGCTTTGTGCTCGATGCTCCAGATCAAGGGGGAGGGGTTGCAGGAAGGCTACTTCTATTTTGTCTTCATTGAGCGTGTCCATCTCCCTCTCTTATAAAACGTCAACCGCCCTTGCTGACATTACAACTCATGTATGCTAAACCGATATGGCTGATTTCTCTTTTCTTTGTACTTCCAAAGGCATGTCTTCTATTGTACCTCCCCTTTGGTGGTGGAGAAGAAAAAGAGATGCAAAGAAGTGAGGAAGAACGCAGCTGCCATAAGAGGCGGAAAATGTGATAACCACCGTTTTCCAAAGCGACAGCAAGATTGTAGTGTGGAAGTCATCACAGCTTAGGAAGCTCTTCTCCGGTAGACCGTTGTTGCGAATCCCATCCTATCGCCAGCGCACCACAAGCAAGAATAGCAGAAAAAAGAAAGAAAAAAGATAATTCGGTATGCAAATACAAACACCCACACCCACACCCACACACCCACGCAGCCTTCCTTTTAGAGGGGATGAAAATGCCTTTTTTGTCTCTCTAAATCTGCAAGTACGGAAAGAAGAGATGGCGCGTAATGTGCCTTTCCCTTTCTCCGCTTCGCTGCCTTCTTCACTGGAAAAAGTAGCATGCGTATGTCTGTGCGCACCTATGTAATACTCTTAGTATATTTCTCAAGGCCGGTTCACTTCTTTGTCACTTCGTTTTGTTGTGAATTTTCTCTTTTCCCTTTTTGCTCCTTTTGGTCTTCTCAGTTTCGGTGCAAGTTTGGTGTGACGGAAGTTATTGGTTCTGTTTTGCTTTCTGCTTTAGTCTTCGCCTATTTAAAAGGAGAACGAAGTGTATTTCTGTCATTTTTTTGATGGACGCGAGCATGAGATAATCTGCAGTAAAGCTTGGCTGACCTCAGGAGTTCCTTCTTCGATTGCCTCCCTCGTCGTTCCCACCGTGAGACAATGAATTCCAATTTGCCATCGAGCCGGTTAGATGACCTAGGCTGTGTTATGATAGGTTTCATGCAGCTCATCTCTCTTTCCGCTGATGCGGGAGAAATGCCGAAAGTGAAACAGTCACGTTTTTTTTTCTTTAGAGCGCACCCGCTTTTATTACTATTGGAGTTGTCTGTCTATTTGAGACAGTAGACGCAGTCAAGTCCTCGTCGCGGCGTTCCTTCTGTCTCTCCTGGTTTCCCTCTTTCTTGCGTGCGCTTCTTGATTCTTTTTATGTTCTTCGATTTCGACGTTGGTTTGTTTCACTTCTTCCACTGTGTTCTCTGTTCGTGACGCTGCTTACTTAAAGATTAGTCGTTTCCCTCCCTCTTTCTTTTTTAAGTGTATCTTTATTATGTTCTCTGACGCTTCCTCCTTTTACACAGGCTTACCTGAGTGCTTGCTCAGCTTCAGCGGTCACCCTTTGAGCACCAGCATAAGCAGCAAAGAAATGAATAGATGGGGCCTCCCTACATTTCCAAGAACAATGCTGACTGAGATCAGTTGGATCATGAGATTTGACTATAGATGACTGGTAGGGGCTCGTTCCTCGTGCACCCCCCCAAAGAGGCACACAGTCTTTTCACTCAAGTGGCAACGCAAAGGTGATTGGCATACATATTTTTCTCCCTCAGAATGAGGTGCATTCGTCCTACTACCGTTCCTCTGTACCCCCTCCCTCTCCTCTTTCTTTCCTTGGTTTGGATTTTGTCGTTCCTCCGTGTCGCCTCTTACGAATGATGGAAAGAAAAAAGAAGTGTCAGTGTTCCCACATCTAAACACGTTCGATCACTCAGGTCTCTCCTTTTTTAAAGCGTTTGTCTAAGGCAGTGCTCTTTCTAACGCTCTCTGTAGCTCACACCGAGGGAGTGTGTGATGTTCGATAGAACAAGCAAACAGACCAAGGCCGTGCTCATAGCACTTCGCAGTAAAGCTGAAAGAAGGACGTGTTGTTTTTTCTCCGCTTTTTCCTTTTTCCTTAACCTTGCCCTTTCGAATCTCTCGCTGGGGCTTTTTGCAGGAGTTGCGGTTGAGAGACAGCTCATCCACTCTTCTCCTGTAGTCCGTTGTTTCCTTTCTTAACTCGGTCTCAGATTTTTATGTGGCTTTTCTTCATTCGTATCGTGCAAGCGTATAGCACCCACTCAGACGATTCTATCGTGGAGGACAGAGTCCCTGCTCTAACAAAGATCTAAACACCTTCTTCAGCACAGTACTTTCCTAGGACGTACCCATATACACAGGAGACCCTAATCAATTTCCTCACATTGAATATGCTCAAAGATTTACTGCTTCTGAGTGGGCTTAAGAAGCGTTGGCCTGTGATCAGTGAGGAGGAGATACGGATGCACAACACACGGAGATCTTTGTGGATCGTCTCAGGGAACTCAGTGTACGATGTTACAGGGCTACTAGGGTCGCACCCAGGCGGTGAGGCGGCTATCCTGCGACGTGGAGGCGGATCGAAAAACTGTGAAGCCGACTACACGTTTCACAGTCGCTACGCACGTCGGGAGTGGGACAATCGCAAGGTAGGGGAGATCACGTCCGAGGTTGCTATGAGACTGTTCCCACCCCGTACCGGGACGCACGAGGCGAACATGCGATCTGCCACAGAATTCGCTGCGGGGCCGCCACCTGTGGGTATCTCACGGACTCACATAAACAGCGGTGAGGAGAGCCATACACGCACGGTGGATACATACGCTAGCACAACAGTGTCACCGGACCAGCAGTATCACCGCTACGATTACGCATCGTGCCGACAGCGGGTACTCTGAGCACCTTGTCTTGCGATGTATGTCTACCACTGTACGGACATGCCCTTCGTGACGACACGACGTGCTGCAGAACCGATATCTCACTCGTTGGTCTCAAGCTCCTTCTACCAGTGCTTTCTGTGATGACCACGTCTTCGGTGTGACTCAGAGGGATCGAGAAGATAAGTAAGAACACAAGTAGACACGTTCTGCAGTGCTTGCCCACCAGTAGTCCTTCAGCTGACGAAGTCCTCAAATACATTTTCTGTGCACACACGCACACACACATATATGTGCGTGTGTGTGTGCTCGTGGGGAACATTTAACTCACTTGTGAATGCCCCGACGAATAAAAATTCAACACTCCCCTTTTCCCTTCTTCGCTTCTTCTTCTTTTTTATTGTAGTCGTTCTGCGATGTGGTCGGGAGGGAAAGTG
Organism: Leishmania braziliensis MHOM/BR/75/M2904; assembly: GCF_000002845.2. Classification (NCBI taxonomy): domain Eukaryota; phylum Euglenozoa; class Kinetoplastea; order Trypanosomatida; family Trypanosomatidae; genus Leishmania; species Leishmania braziliensis. Next base: position 325,902 of record NC_009321.2, on the reverse strand, counting down.
AGAAAGCTGCGTAGAGAGAAAACGAGAATTGCCGGCCCCTGCGTATCTGTCAATGTGACGTTAAGCCCACTTTTCACTTCCCTCTGGCTTCTCTTCCCCCGTTTCTCTCTGGCTTACCCAATTTTGTACTTTGTTTCTTCCATTCCATCACTTCGTTTCTCCTTTTCGACCCACATATGCATGCGCGTGTGTTCAACTGCTCTTTCTGTTTATCCCTTGCTTTTCGATTCACAGCTTTCCAGTCTCTAACCCCCTCTGCGTCTATGTAGCAGTGTGGGTGTCTGTGAATACAATAGAGGATTGAACTGCAGAGAAAGGAACGAACGGTGACGTTTCTCATTTCATTCGCCTCTTGCTTACGATGACAAAAAGAAGAAAGGAAAAAAGTAGAAGCTACTGATGCATAACTCGACCTGAGTGCTACAACCTGACAACTAACCTCAACACGTATGTTTCTTTATTTCTTTTTCTGAGTTCTCTGTCCCACTGTTTTTCAGTTTCTCTTTTCTCGTTATCTTGTTCAAACGTGTTTCTACGTTCCTCTCTTTCTCCTTTCCCCTCTCTATATATGTGTGTGAGCTTCCCATCACCTTGTTTTTGCTTTCCTACGACTATGCTTCAACTTTCTCTTTCTTTTTTGTTCTTATCTTTCTACCAACCCTCTGATGACGTGGGGCACCTCAGCGCGGCATAATGGCCCAGTACTCTCACCCTGGAGGGTCCAAGCAACCCCCCATCCCTTGCCAATGCCGAGCCGCTTCTCGTGGTGGCGGTGCTTGGCGCCCGCGACGTGTCTAGGCCAGAGCGGCGTGCCGCTGCTGGTGTCGGCGGTCGGGTCGTGGATGGCGCTGCGTCGGCGCGGCCTGCGGCAGTGGGCGCGTTTGCACTGCCCGTGTGATGGGCAGGAGTGTCGGCGTGGCTCGCACGCATCCCACCCCGGGCCTCGCCGCCTGCTGGTGTGAGGAGCCGGAGCCGCCCCGGCGGGTGCGCCGTGTGTCTGCCGGCATGGTGCGGGGGGCTGTGGGGCGGTGTGTGCGGCGGAGGCTGTGGCCGGGTGGCTGGGTCGGCGCGCTGTCGTGACGCGTGCCTAGCGCCGCTCAGCGCTGCGCGGTGGGCGTGTGGCAGGGCCGCGGAGAGTGGAGCTGAGCGCATGTGTTGTATGGCAGCGAATGGTCATGCCGAAAAGTTGTTTCAAGCTTGTTTCTTTTTTCGTGTACTCTCAAACTCTAACCTATTTCTTGTCAACTGTTTAAGATTCTCTATTGTTACTTTTTGTTGAATTAGAAATAGGGTCCACCCAAATTTACGCAGAATCGAGTGAAACAAGAAGAAAACCACTTAAGGAGGAAGGTAAGAGTATTCTCTCTTCGCTCATCCTTCCCACTGCTCTGTGTGCAATACATGAAGCACGTGATGAGAGCTAAGTTTTGTTCTTTCCCGCGAAGCTCTCGAGTCCCGTAGCCCCCAACGGGTGTTTTTACAGCAGGCCTGTATGTCCCCTTCTCTGCTTTCTCTGGTGTGACACCCGCAGACGTCGCCATTTTCAGTTCTGACCTCCATTTTTCTTTTTCTTTGTCTGTTCCATGTCTTTTCCTCGTCTCCTACCGCTAAGGGCTGTGCGCAGCGTCTTCTGAACGCCTATCGGCGGTATTATTCTGAGTGCGTTCGAGGCTTCTCTTGTTTCTTTACAAGCGCCGCTCAGGCCCTAAAAGAGCTCTTTTTACACGCACACATATATATATATATATATATATATATATACACACACAGACAAACAAACAGATATTTACACCGGTATTCCTCACTCACCTTTTTCTTCTGCGCAAGTAAGGATGCCTGTACAGGCATTTGTGGGAACCATATTTGAGACCCCGGACCGAAACACGTTAAACATTATCCAGGATGCCCTGGTTGTGGTGCAAGACGGCACAATTGAGCAAGTGATCAATCCAGCAACCGATGCTGCAGCCTATGCAAGGGCAGCCGAGGAGGCTTCGGCCGCTGGGCACCTCACTCGTCTCAAGAAAGGCCAGTACCTGATTCCTGGACTCATTGATGTGCACGTTCACGCGCCGCAGTGGCCACAGCTTGGTACGAGACTTGATATGAGTTTGGAGATGTGGCTACAGCAGTACACGTTTCCGTTGGAGGCGCGTTACAAGGATCTGGAGTTTGCGGAGAAGTCGTACAGCTCACTCGTGTCCGCGCTGCTAGCGAATGGCACGACAACTGCGGCGTACTTTGCGTCGATTCACGTAGAAGCCAGTGTGCTCCTTGCACGTATCTGCTTGGAGAAGGGACAGCGCGCAGTGGTAGGCCGCGTTGCAATGGACCTTGGTGATCAGTGTCCTGAGTACTACCGCGACGCCTCGCCGCAGGAGTCAGTGGCGCAGTCAGAGACCTTTGTGCAGCAGGTGCGTGCGCTGAAGGGCAACACAGACGGCCTAGTGCTTCCTTCTGTAGTCCCTCGTTTCATTCCGAGTTGCACCGATGAGGCGCTGCGTGGACTGGGTGAGCTAGCAAAGAAGTACGACTGCCACGTGCAGACACACTGCTCCGAGAGTACTTGGGAGCACAACTATGTGATTGAGCGGTATGGCAAGCACGATGCCCTTGTCCTCGACAGCTTCGGACTTGTGACTCGACGGACCGTCTTGGCGCACTCCAACTACTTATCCACGGAGGACATGCAACTGATAAAGGAGCGCGGGGCAGCTGTGGGTCATTGCCCGCTGTCTAACTTCTACTTTTCAGGTGCCGTCTTCCCATTGAAAAAGGCTTTGAGCATGGGCGTGCATGTAGGGATGGGAACAGACATCTCTGGTGGCCCGAGCGCCTCGCTGTTCGACGCGTGCCGCCACGCGCTCACGGCGGGCCGCGCTTTGGAGTGCGGCACCGATCCGTGTCTGAGTGCCACGGAGCGCAGCCAGCACCGCGGCGCCCGCGTGAGCAGTGTGGAGGCCTTCTTTGTGGCTACCGCCAATGGTGGCATCTCCCTCGACTTGAAGGTCGGTCGTATCGCACCAGGCTACATGTTCGACGTATTGATGATCGACACTACACTTCCGAAGAGCAGCCTGATGGTCTTTGAGGGCATCGACACCCTGGAGGACATCTTCCAGAAGATTGTTTACACCGCCGCGCCGCACAACATCGTGCAAACATACGTGAATGGGCGTCTGGTCTCACAGCACTGAAGTAGATGCTGGTGGCAACAAATCGCGTGACTCATCATTGCGGTCGATGATCGTACCCCGGAAGAAATTAGTACAGCGAGTAAGCGGCTAAAATAAAGCAGGCAAAAGAGACTGGAACCTGCGGGGCAGATAGGTGGCATGTTCACAACGCCTTCTTGCGAGGATGAACCAGTGCTCTCGCGCTCTAGTAGCGAGAGGTAAGGAAGAAAGGCGAAAGGATATGTATAGCCAAAATCGGTTTAGCACCTGCATTGACCCCCTTCATCATCGTTCTTTCTGGGTGTTTTCTGGCACTTTTTAAAAACCGCATAGTGGACTTGTCGATTAGTACGGCCAGGCGGGAGAAACTGAGCAGGGGTTGGTAGGTGAGATCCCACTTCCTCTCTCGTACGTGAGTGCGCGTATCTGACAGTCCCTCTCGAGACGCCTTTCCTCCATACCCCACATCTAACGACTAGTTGTAATTACCAGGGTAGTGAGTGAGCTCTGTTTCTTCCCTTTTCTTATGTTGCTTGGGGCTCGAGGCGCTGGAGCGTATTGAAGACGCGTGGGAAGAAAAAAAGCAAAAGGGAATCAACGTATCCACGCACTAGACTGGGAGTGCCTGGATGCGTTTGTAGAGAGGAACAGACAGCATGTTGTTTGGATGTTTCCACTGTGTTGTGCTTTATCTGTATATGTATACGTATGCTGCAACTGAACCTTGCAACCACGGTGTTGTTTGCTGCATGTAGCTCGGTGTTCACGCGGCAGTCTCGGTGGCGGCGCCTGCTGCAGAGGTTACTTTTGTTTCTAAAAACAGACTCATTTCCACTTGTATCTCCCTCTTCAATCTTTGTATCGCTTCCTCTTTTCTCTCTCGTGCCCTTTACGCCCTGCGCTTCATTGCACACGCGAGGCACATGAGCACTCCAGCACACATCACACAGGGTTCACTGGCGTCCTCACCCATATTTAGCAATGGAAGAGCCGAAGCAGACACTCTACATTCGGGGACTGCCTGACAAGTCGTCTGCCAATGAAGTGCGACGTGCCCTATATCTTTACTGCACTCAGTTTGGTCCAGTGAAGGCGGTGCTTTACAGCAAGTCGAAAGAGTTTTACGGTCAGGCATTTGTAGTGTTCACGGACGTTGGCACGGCCACGACAGCTCGCCGCTCGCTGCACGATCGCATGTTCTACGGCCGCCAAATTCAGGCTTTCTATGCGCACAAGCAGGCATTCTGTGTTGCTCCTGGCGAGCGACGCCGCCGCGATCTGGCGCGCGAGAAGAAGCGCTTGCGTACGTTGCAGCAGAAAGAGTAAGGTGGCGGAGTGGAGAGCCCATGCGTCTCTTTTGAAGAAAAGGGGAACGGTAGCGCGCTGCGCGGTCACCCCCTCCCCCCCCCCAAAAAAAAAAAAAAACCTCTGCGCCATTGTTTGTCTTTGATTGGCCAGGGAGACGCTGCTTGGGCTGATGGTATGACACTTGTGTGCCGGTGTGGCTGTAATAGTGCAGAATGGCACTCGCTTCCAATTGAATTGTCGATCCCTGTTGTTGCTGTTGAGTTGATGAAAAAGCGTAATCTGGCCAGCCTCTGAGAGCGTGTCTGTGAATCGACAGCACTGGCAATCGTGCCACTTCAACGAACTTTACTACGAGCAGAATACGTTTCTCGGTGCGTGCGAGCTTGCTTTCTCATGCTTCAAGATGGAACGAAGTCTACTTGGCCAGCTGAGTCTCTTTCTTTCACACCTCTCGCTCTCTCTGCGGACATGAGCACACTTGTTCACCCTTTTCTTTCTCATCTTTATTTCAACTGGTTCTCGTGCAACGCTTTATCTTCTTCTGCCTTCGACTCATACTTTTGGAAAAAGACGTTTTGCGCTAGTTGTGCGCACCTGCCAGGATTCTCCCGCTTTTAACGGAGAGAGTGGTGCGTTTGTGGCGGCTTGTTTCGCATCTTTCGGAATGGACTCTCGCAGCTCAATAGCGCATCTGCCGCGTAGGAGAGACAATGACTTCTTAGTAGCAGACCCAGTGGAGCGCTTTGCGCAAGCACTCGAGCAGTTTGTATGGCAGACAGCCACTTCCTCACCTCACAGCAGTCAAGCAAGCGATGCGCATCTCAGTAACCACTTGACTTGCAGTCCCCCGCCTCATTGCCGCAGCAGAAAGCTTGTGAACTGCGTGCACATGACACACTCATTGCAGAGTGTTTTGAGCGCAGCAGCACCGTGCAACTGTGGCCCGCGTAGTGACAGCGTGACAGAAGCTGGGCTGTACCTTCTGCGCCTCACTCGCGTGTTAGAGGAGCGGGTTTTGGAAGCCGTGCAGCAAGACATGGGGAGCTCTACAGAGAATGAAGCAGAGCTGCCATTATGTGAGGTGCACGCAGCGGCGACGAGTAGCAGCTCAGGGGTGGGAAAGCAATCCTCTGACACAAGCACCATCCGCCGCCGAGGACGGTGTTACAGAGTCCCGGGGACGTCCCTATCTCTGCGGTTCCCCAGGGAGTCTGTCGACCTTCTGCAGACAAAGCTGACGAAAAGCCCCTCGCTTACGGAAGGCGAGACTATGTGTGATCTTGTCCGCTACCACGCTGAGCTGACGTTAGGTCTGCAGCAGACCATGCTTTGGTTTATATGTCGACTTGACACCGGCATCATGCTTTCTTCCGAGGAGGATGGCGGGGCCTTTGGTGTTTTGACTCATCCACGCGCTGTGCAGCTACAATGGATATTTTTCGACGCCGTCGTGCAATCCGTCACAAGCCTTCAGCAGCGGTGGAGCGAGGATTCAGCCTGTACTGGATCTGTTGAGGCGGTTGGCGAGGTGTCTGTTGTGTTGAATGGGCTTGCGCAGGCTGCACAGGAGCTCCGGCACCCTTCACATTTCCCACAGCTGCAGGTGTTTGAGCTTTCTGAAAGCGGGGCAGCACACCGAAGTTCGCCACCGTTCGCCTCTTGGCGGTCTAACTCATCTGCGACACGTGCTTCTAGTGGCGCAAGCACGCCGCTGTACAGCACCTCTCCTCGAGCTCCGACAAGGGCGCCAAATTCAATCAGCGAGTGCCTTGGTGTTGTCGGGGCCGACTACTCTGCAAAGCTCACTGCTCAGCAGCTTTGGTGTGCCCAGCAACTCCTGTCTCAGCGTTTTACAGCGTACACTGCCGCGTGGGAGGTTCTCGAGCGGGCTCGCTTTTTTGTAGAGTCGACTCGCAGCCCAACGCCAACGATGCCCCGCAGCGACAGTCTCCAACAGGTCGCTGCATACGCAGCGGTGCCGTCGCTGGTACCTGCTGTCGAGCTCAAATGCAAGCGTTCCAGCTCGCATGACGGGAGCACGCCACCGTCCTGTGTTACTGCAACGCAGCGAAAGAGTGAGCGACCTTACAACATGCATCAAGAGCTGGGACTCCCTTCCAGAGGTTTGACGTTCATTGAGGAGCGGGCAGCGGCCGAGGTTGATGATATTTCCACTGCCCAGACAGACCTCACAGTTTCCGGGAGCTGCCTCCTCACCGAATCGCCTGGTGTCCTATCAACACCTCCGGTGCCATCTATGTTACTGCCAGTCTCCCGGTGCGTTCTGTGGGACAGCTTTTTAGCATCGCACAGCCTCTCGCCAACCGCAACACTGCTTGCTATTCAGCATCTGACAGCCAGCACGACCTCATCACGGCCACAAGGCGACGTGCAGCATGCGCACTTGGGGCGTCCCAGCAGCCAAAGCGACTTCCTGTGCGAGGTTCCCGCAAACTGGCCAACCGTAAAGCTATCAAAGAAGGATCGCCCTCGTGTTTGCAGCAATGAGACGGAGCCATGCCGTAAGGCGGTCGGCGCACTTGGCTCCGCCTCAGTCCACAGGTGCGCTCACAGTAGCTGACACTAAACAGCCCAACCGTTGCCATTGCCAATGTTCGATCACCAAGAGAGCATAGCCTGACGCACGCCGCCTTGCATGGTGGTGGCTGCTAAAGATAAAGTCAAGGCATTTTTCTTTGACCCTGCCGGACAGCCCAGACATTGTTGACTAACCGCTGTCTGACAGATTATCTTCACTCGATTCTTCTCCTTCCCGGAGAGCTAGACACTTCTCACCCCTCTCCTGTTTTTTTCCCCTCTTGCTTCCTCTGCTATGCCCTGCGGGCACTCACCCCCTCACCCACGTACGAGTGTGTTGTAGCGTGTGTGTGCATGGGGTGGCAGGAGCTCGGCTATGAAACGACCACAAAAAAGTAAGAGTGACAGCGAGGGGATAGGGTGCATTGGTTTCCGCTGATTGTTTCTCTCGTTTTCTCGCTTGCTTTTCTTATTAAGTGTTGCTCGCGCTCTGTCCGTTCCACCTTCCACGCTGTCGCTCTTGCTTCACCTGCAGTAGACCGATGAACACTCACGTGGGAAAGCAGGGGGGGGGGTAGAGGCTGGCTAATGCACCAACTTTCTCATCGTCACCATAGCACCTCGGGCTATTTCGCTTGCACGGGTGTATATATTTCTTCCTTTTCCTTGTGGTTCGTTGTTCTCTCACCTCTCTGATGATAGCGGCGTCACCTCAGTGCGTGTGGTATCAGGTCCCAGTACCAATTCGGTGTGAGAAGCCAAGATCCTGCAGCTTACTCTAGGGTGTAGTTGCGAACTCTTGGCGTCGGCGGGCAGGGCTGGACTGGCGTTGTGCTGGAGAGACTCGAGGTCATCCCGATGTTTGCATCGGCACACTACTCATCGCGTTGACGATCTAACAGATACTGGTGCATCTTTCCCTGGTGATGGCGGTAGGGTTCAGGAAAAGGTGGAATGCATCTGCGACGGCAGATACATAGGAGCGTCCCGTCTGTCGCAGCACATGCGGGCATGGCCATCCGAACGCGCCACCCATGACATCGATAGAAGCAGAAGACAAAGACAGCGGGTCCCCAGACAACAACGCCATCCTGAAGCAGGTCCTCGGATTCTAAAACGCGAGCCATGTGCGCGCGCTCCCAGCGATATCTGGAATGGTGTGTCACAACCAGACAAGGCATCGGGTGGTGGTGGTCAGAGAAGCACGAGTGATCAATGAAAAGGATGTGAGGAGATGCCTACGGATCAGCACCACTGTGGGTGTGTGCGAAGCATGCGGCATCTTCCCCATCTGACTGGGTGAGCTGATGGGGCACTGATGCCGGATACACGACGAGGGCGCTGTGGATTACACCATCGCATCGTCTAGACTCTCACGCGACAGCTCTCCACGGCACATTGTGGGTTGTCACGGCTTACAGCGACTGAAGTGGAAACATGGCATACAAGTCGCGTGCAGGGTCCCAGAAGGCCCTGATGGGAGGCTGGCCGACTTCTTCCTGGGGTTCATCTGGTATACACCTGGACCACCGCCTGTTACCCGAGCGACCGACGCCACCGCCTCTGCTGTAGAGCAGGATCGTGAAGGTGGCCCGCTTAGATCACGGTGTGCAGTCCATGTTAGTCCACCTGGCTTGGATCACGCAGCGCATATGCAGAGAAAGGACAGGAAGAGCCCGCTAGACGTATGGCTCGATTCAGCGGCAGACGGCACGTCCCAGATGACCAGGATGTAGCTGTGGTGCGGCAGGGGGTTGGCGAACTGTGGTTGTCTTCGTGTGCGCTTGTTGACTTGTTTATGGTCGAATGATGCGTTGATAGAAAAAAATGTTCTCTTAATTTCTGCACACGCTGCTTTCGCTTTGCACTGAGTTACTGTTGTTTGCAGGCCTTCGTTCTAGCTCGGAGAGGAGCCCTCCTTTCCGCGCTGTGAAGAAGAAAACTGAAATCAACACTACCCCTGTACATCTGCTGCCGCTGCTGCTGCTGCTCTCCTCTTCGCGCCCTATTAGCCTGCTGCGTCGTCGTTCTCAGTTTGGGCGGCTCGTCAGTTGCTTTTCGAGGTTTCGCTGGCTCTCAGCCGCTCACGCACTCGGCTGCCTGCCTTTGCTGCTTTCTTTTTCACTCGGGTTACACAGTCTTCACTGTTCTCTTCACCTTCGCCGCTTCGCGTCATTGGGCCCGATGGCGTGCGATTCCGCTCGCACGCACACGCACACACACACACACACACACAAGTATGAACGTACTTACTCGTCCCCTCTCCCTTCTCCCCGACACGCGCACACGCCCGCACGAACGAGCACCCTTCTCCCCATTATCCTTACCATAACAGAAAGGAGCTAAAAGCCAGTGTGTGTATATATATATATTTTTTTCTGTTTTCTGTTTCTACCGCCTGTGGCAACTTCGTGTACCATTTTTCGGCGCTGCTTTTTCTAGCGTTTTGGGGGTTTAGGTTTACGCATGCCCTCCCAGAAAAGTGAACTGCGGTGGTTTGTTCTTTGATTTCTCGACTGCACTGGACGACTCTTTCTCTCTCGGTCTTCACCAAAGCAACCGCTTTAAGCAGTGTCTGAGTGCATCATGTCTGGTTTGCCCAACGGCACCATCCCAGCTGACTTGGAGAAGTCCATGCTGGAGATCATGCACGATGTCGGTCTCAGCACACTGAGCAAGAACACTCTACGCCGGCGTCTGGAGGCCAAGTACAACATGGACTTTACGCCGCTCACTGCAGAGGTAGACCGGTTAGTGGGCAAACTGATGACGACTCCTGAAATTCAGCGGGAGCTGGCCAAGATTCAGAAGGAAAAGGAGGACGTCAGCGCCCGCCGCTCGAAGCGTGGGCGCAGCGCCAGCAGCGCCAAGAAGTCCAATGAGAAGGCAAGTAAGCGTGATAAGAAGAAGAAGCCGGACGACTACCCCAAAGGCGCCCTCTCTCCGTACATCATTTTTGTGAACGAGAATCGAGAGAAGTTAAAGGCGCAAAACCCTGATATGAAGAACACCGAGCTCCTTGCGGAGATGGGCAACTTGTGGAAGAAGATTTCTGAGGCAGAGAAGAGCCGCTATCAGAAGCTCTCAGATGAGGACAAGCTGCGTTACGATCGCGAGATGGCGGCTTATATCGCTCGCGGCGGTGCTGTCTTCAAGCGCGGTGGCAAGAAGGCAAAGGCTGTGAAGGAGAAGGATCCTAAAGCACCGAAGCGTGCACTGACCGCGTACTTCTTCTTTGCCAGCGACTACCGTTCCAAGCACGCCGACGTACCTGCGAAGCAGCAGATGACCGAGGCCGGCGCGGCGTGGGGCAAGATGTCTGCCGATGAGAAGAAGCCGTACGAGGAGCTGGCTGCGAAAGACAAGAAGCGGTACGAGGCGGAGTGCGCAGCTCGCGGCTCAAAGCCCTCACTGCCGAAAACTGCCGACTCTGCGTCGTCGTCTTCGGCAGACTCAAGCAGCAGCGACTCGGACGAGAGCGACTAGACGCGGGCATGCTGCGCGATGGTGAGGATATCGATGACCACCTCTTTCCCCCTTCCTCCCTTTCTCCAAGTTTCTCCTCGACGTTTCGTACTTGTCTTCACTGATCCCAAGCGGGGCTACTTTGTGTTCAGATATTATTGCAGAAGGTGATACCGGCGCATAGACAGCACATCCTGGATGAGAGGGAGGGAGACTACGTGGTTGAGAGGTACGGAGAGCACGTGGAGGGTAGGTGCACAGTAGGCGAAAGCACTCCGAGGATCCCTCTTTTTCATTATGATGTCGTTCCGCGTGCACCTGACCACACAGGTACCCCCTCTGCATTCTGATGAGGTTCAACCACGTTCTCCTTTTTCTTTGTGTGGCGTGGAGGAAAATGTGCGGCGGAGAGTCTGAGCGCCGCGACGCAGTGCCCCGCCCTCCGGAGTTAAATTTTCGTAGCACGGCGGCGCAAGTATCTCTTTCATCTCCTGCCTGCGGTTTGTCCTCTTTTTTCCTTTTCGTGATTCCCTTCTCCTTTTCTCTCTTCTTTTCCCCCTTTTGTCGTCGAACATAACGCAGCCAACTCGGTAAATGTGTCTTTTATTTTCACTTGGTGAGCTCTAGAATGCAGACGTGCCCGTCAACTCCGCCATAGACCCCCCCCTCACTCGCCCTTTGCGAGTGTCTTTTTCGTTGTTACACTTCCTCCTACTTCCTACTGTTTGTCCCCTCCCCGTCATGTTTGTAGCTTTCTGCAGAGACACCTGTGACCCCAAGCTGGACTGTGACAGCGTTTCGTCGAGAAGCAAGTGACGTGAGCGAAATTGACTTTCTCGCAGCTTCCTCGCCGCATTTCTTTTGTTTTTGTTTCCCCCCTCATCTCGTTTTGCGATGAGCTTAGGTGAAGCGGGTTGATTTCTTTGCCACCCTTCTCGCACTGGCCACGCCCATGCGTGTTCGCTTCTCTTACCTCTCTACCTTTACAAAGTCGCTTGATAGGTTACGATGTGCGCAGCCAGCGGCAGCGATGGTGGCATGTAAGAATGGTCGCAAATCAAGAAGCAGAGCAGAGGGATCACTGGTATCGTACGAATATATTTGACTCTGAAACGAATGTGCCACTTCGCCGCAATCGTCTAAGGGAGATGGCTGGGCGACTCTCGCTAGGGAGGCGAGCGGAGTGCCATTCCTTTCCCCATTTCCTGTTTCTGCTCGCTTCATGTGTGTTTGCAGGGGTTTCCGCGGGTTGAGGCACGAAGAGGATGTCTGCACCGCGAAGAGGCAGCCGAAAAAAAGAGGGACGCGCGAAAAGGGTGGGAAGGACGCCGATAAGGGGAAGCAACGAAGAAAACCCCGTCAGCACAGTGCAAGGCACGGCACCCACTGTGCCTCACTCTCTTAACTGCAAAGAGGGAACGACAGCAAAAACGAAAACAAGGCGGCCGCGTGTTAGGCGTTGGCAGGGGTGACCTTCCACAAGGCACACGTTGCATTGAGGGTGGGTGGGTAGGACTGTTTACCCCGCTCACCTGAAAAGAGAAGGTGTAGCGGCAAGAACAGGGCAGGAGACAATGCTGTGGGGAGTGGCGCTGGGGCAGTGCGCACTGCAGGCGCGGACAGCCTCCCCCTTCTTTTCTGTGTGCCACATGCCGTCTCGCCTTGCTTCCGCATGTCTTGTGCTCGCCAGCAAAGCACGTAAAAAGAAAGACTGCGATGGCGTGTGCTCAGCCTCGTCACACTTCCACCGGCAAGTAAAGAAAGTAGGGGGTTTACAACCGCCACCTGTTTGCTCTATCTCACTCTACCGTTCTCATAGTGTGCTCTTCTACCTTTTCCCTATTCGACAAGAGGGCTACTGCGTGGACGTCGCCCATAAGCACACCCCCACTCTGTTTCCTTCCTTTTACATCACAAGCAGACTTTGCACAGAAGTAGTGCCACAGAGTCTCGCTAAGAGTGGAGCAGCCGATTCGGTCATCTTTGGTTCACTGACTTGCATCGGGAGAGAACGGCGCGCGTTGAGGTAACGTCTCCATCGACAGAGAGGAGCGAAGGAGTGTCTGCGAGAGTGAGTGATTCACCGGAACAATACTGCTCTGAGCTCCTTGTAAACAACGCGCCCATTTTAGACAAAGTCAACTCACCACCTGTGCACAGCGCATTGCCGCCGTATTCGAGTGAACGTGTTTTTGTGTGCCTACCCGTTGCCGACAAATCAGTTTTGCACAAGACTCCATCTTCTTTTTCTTCGCTATTTCGATTGCTTCTTGAGGCTCACCATGTCCTGCGAGCACATCGATCCGAATGACTTCCACAGTCCTGCGGCAAACCAGTACACGCTGAACTGCCTGGAGGAGTTGGCACGGAGCCCTAAGTTCAGATCCTATGTGCGACACGTAGAGTACAAGGAGCGGTTTTATCTCACATGGTTCCTCGCCCCCTTCACCCTATTTGGGATTCTCTACTATCACCTCGTGATGTTCGGTGAAGAGGGCATCAACCTCTTCATGGACCAGTCAACGAGGTCATCTGTGTCGCTTTCGGCACCGCCTGCTGGAATGGTGGCTGCTACGATGCTCATGCTGCTGTTCGCCGTTCCGTGCATCGTGATCGCACCTTTTGTGGGTTTCTTTGAGGAGCCGCACCGTTGGCAGTCCCTCGTTACGCTCGCCTTCCTCACGCTTGTGAATATGACCATCGTCTCCTTTGGTGGAGGGCGCTTGCATTATCCGCCGTTCGTGACAACAGTGCCTCCTGTGACGGAGCTGATTGTCTCATGGCGTCCCATGGATGTCGCTGTTGTCCTTCTCCGTGACATCTTTGTGCGCCGTGCCTTGTGCTTGCAGGGCTTTCTTCTGGCTGGCTGCGCCGTTGCTTTTTGGCAGAGCAGCTTCTGGGATCGCACGTGGCATCCTCCGCTGCCGTTGGTGACGATTCCGATCGCCGTCGGTCTTTCAGGGATTGGGTGGTGGATGACAGTGCAGAAGGCTGTGCCGCTGTTTCTCACCGCGGATGGCCGCCCCACTCCTGTGGCCGAGGGGCTGCATTGGTCTGTGGTGCAGTCCGATCCTGCCGGCGCAGCAAGTCTGTGCCTTACGGTGGTCAAGGAAATCTTTCGGCAAGTCGTGAGGGACGCGGCCCCTCTGTGGCAGCAGCCTCAACTCCCCATGGTGCTGCAGAATCCTTCTTCGTGCGTGTCACTTTATCTTGCCGCGGCGTCCATGACGCTCGTTCACGTCTTCATCCTCCTCGCAAAGCCTGTGGTGGACTTCGTGTTCGGGGCTTTCTTCTTTGTCCTCCCTACGGACCCGACACTGTGGGGTCTCGCGCTGATTGGAACGATTGGTGGCGCCGTTACTTTGTGGCGCATGAATGATGGGTTAGTATACGCGCCTCACATCGTTGGTCTTTGCGCAATCACCTTTTCGCTTTTGTTGAACGGTTTTTGCGCCTAACGTCGCGGCGTGTGCGAAAGCGTCTCTGTTGCTACGTATAGAAAGAACGTGAGGGGACCCAGGGCGGTAGTGGCCATGCGAAGGGGGGAGGGGGGTGGGAGGCGTCAACAGGACTGCGTGTCTACGTTTGTGCGTGGTTGTCTGACGTGTTACAGTGCACCCGTGGCCACCCCTTCTTTTCTCCTCCCCTCTTCCAGTTCTCTGGACCCTTCCTCCTTCGATAATACATGTCCTCCACGCACCTCCCTCTCTCTCCGTCATGCGAAGCAGGTGGAGAAGGAGGGAGGGGCAGTGCGGACAAGGGAAGGCATCGGGTATGTGCGTGCGCATACGTCTCTGCGCTTCACGGTGATAGGCACTCCACGCCAACACCGACAGAAAGTGAAGTGACTTACGAATAGCAGCACACCGATCTCTCTACAGGCTCAGACTGGCCAGTCACTAACGCAACCTCACATACAAAAAAAGAGAACCCAACTAACACCGAACGCGTGCACACCTGTGGGGGCCCGTTGCACACACGTGAGCTACAGCAGAGAGATGGGAGAGGAGGAGAAGGGAAGACACATCACCTCAGTGGCCGACAAACCGTGTTCCTTCCTCTCTTTCCTACGGGCGTGTGTGTCTGTATGTGTGGATCTGTAGGTGTGGCCGTCAGTGTGCGGCATCATAATTACCTACACCATTGCGGGAGACCTTTGTGCGTGTGCTGTGCTGCGTGAGGTCTCCTTTCGTTCTGCATCTTCCCGGCCTCCGCGCACTCCTCCGGGGCGGTTTTCTCTCTTCAGGGGAGGGGGGGGGGAGGCGGCACTTATGCTTTTATTAACACGCATGAATCGGCCTTCTTTTTCTCAGTTTGCTACTTTGTTCCCATCCTCTTCGCTCTGCTGGCCTTCCGACGGTACCACGTCCATGGACACCTACCCCCCCTCCCCCCCACCAACGCGCGCTCACATACCCATCTAAAAATTACTCACACAGGCCGGGTCTTTCTCTGGAAGCCGCCAAGACAGGGAGAAGGATAATAGGAGGCGACAAGTGCCTCGGCTACAACCAGACAGGGTCTATAGGCAAAATTAAGCGTACAACTGACTTAAAAGCTCGCAGGCAGTCAGGCAGACAATTCTACAGGCTCGCACTCCGTCCTTCCTTCTTGGCAAATTTGTAAAACTCAACTTTTCATTCACCTGCACGTTCGATGGACAGCTTCGATACGGGCGCCACCCTCGCGAGTGCCTGTAGCTCCGTGGGTGCTGCGTACCCAGCTGAGGCACAGTCTCTCAAAGCGGCAGCTGATGGTGACACATCTGACAGTTCAGCCGGCTCGCCGCTGGCCGTTGGGGGGCCGCTTCAGGCCGGAGAAGGCGAATCATCTGTAGCGGACACCTGCAGCACTATGGGCAAGGAGGCAAGCGATGATGCAGTGACGGGCAACAACGAGGGCGATGCCGCGGCCGATTACGCTGGGGCAGAAGACGACAAGATGTACCCGGAAGGGGACGATGGAGAAGAGGAAGACGCTGAGTACGTGGAGGAGGACGCGGAGTATGAGGAGAAGGAGCACTCGGACGAGGAGGCGTACGAGCCAGAGGAGGCCGCCGCGGACGCCTCTGTCACTCCCTCCTCCGTCTCACCCAAGCCCCTCATAATCACCGTAGGCACGCGGCAGTACAAGGCCTCTGCCTTTGTGAAGAATCGGGGCCTCTCTTACGTTCCAGGGAGGCTCAAGTCCAACCCGAAGGCCACCTTTGAGCCCTGCACCACCAACGCTCCACACAGCATTCTTGACTGCCAGAAACTCCACCTTAACAACCGTGGTGTCCTCGTACGCGACCGGTTCATTCGGCTGAACATGCTTGTTGACAACCCTGGGAAAAAGACACTCCTGCACAACCCAGGGAGGTCTCATAAAATGCGCATCTGCCGCCGCGATGTGGAGCCTCAGAAGAGCGAAACCCACAGCCCGGCCACCTGCTCCGACCTGCACCTCCTGCCCGAGATTGTGTTTGTCGGTATTCCCGGACTGAGGACGGCCTACTTCGAGGCCGAGCTGCGTCACAACCTTGCCTTTACAAAACTGAAGGAGGCGCCGTGGGAGACGCAGTGCGGGACGTGGTGCCGTTCAACGCGCTCGCATGTGGTCACCACGTGCCGGTTCCTGCATTACAATCGAGGTGATAACTACACTGAGAAGCCGACTCCGCCCCACCGGCCGTTGGCCGCCATTCCCGATCTCACGCCGAGCCGCCCTCCACAGGTGACAGACTTGAGCAGACGCGGCCGCGGTCGTGGCGGCCGTGGTGGTGGTCGCGGCCGCGGAAACTGCCGTGGTCGCGGACGTGGGGGTCGTGGGGCGGCAGCGATACCGCTTCCGGCAGCCTTCCAGCCCGGCTATGTTGCACCCTCTCAGGATAGCTCCTCACCAGCGAGCTCAATTACAACCGGGTCGAGCGGCGCTGCAAATCGAATGAAGCATTCCCTCGACGCATTAGAGGCGACCGGCTGGATGACCAACAAAGGAGATGATGGCAGCACGATTAATTACTGGATACTCAACGTGCTGTTCGTGCTGTTAGGGGTCTTCGTTTTTCTCCTCGCTGTAGCGCTTCGCCGGGTGAATGAACCCGCAGCGGCAGCGTCGTGATGCGTGAATGGTTGCGTGGGACTGGCCAGCGTTTCCCTAACGCGTGGGTGTGGGAGTGGGCTGTACGCTGCTAATGGCGCATATGTGGACGTTTAAGATTATTTTCATGTGTTTAATCATAACGGGTCAAGTCAGGTGATGTTAGCGTAGGAGGCATGGCGCTTGCACCCACGGACATACGAACACCCACATTCACACAGTCATGCACAAACAGGCGATTTCGACGCTTCCCTTGTTGCCCACTTGAGCGCAGGACTTTGCTAGATGCCCATTCTTCTCGTTGTGGGCAGTCCGAAGGGCACCGTGCTGCTGACGAGGGGAGTTGTGGTGCGGTGGTAAGCGTGGGAGTGTTGGGCGCTGGGTATGGCATCTCTTTCCTCCTTCGTGCCCTTGGCTGTCTTTTTTTTTGTGTTCCTTGCTGTGTGCGTGTCTGCGTAGGCGATCGTTCTTGAAGCGCACAAGTGCAAAGGAGTGGTAATGTTGCTTGTAGAGTAGCTGCTGAGGGCACCGTTGCTCGAAGCGCGGACAACAGCACTGTTTGCGTGAGTAAAAAAATGGTGACCACATCGCCTCACTCCCGCTTTCTCCCCGCTCTCCCCCTAAGGAGTGAAACTTCTACAGCGAGCGGAAGTCGCGACTCGCCACGGTTAAACGGTCCTTGCAACGTATCTGCCAAGGTGCTCAGATTCACTACTCACTCCTTGGAAATATGCCTTGCAAAGCTCACACGCGAGGACGGTAGAGAGGCTCAAACCCTGCAAGTTCTCTTCGTCGTAATATTTTCGGTTTCTTTTGTCATCCAGCATTCTGAGCTGCGGACGTGTCATGTGATGGCCGAGTCTAATCGACGGACTCACTTACCTTATCGACCTCTTTATCCTCACCTTTCACTCGCTTCCATTACCTCGTACCCTGTCCTGTTACGTGAACGCTGAACACGCCCTGAATGGGTGGAGCGCATCCACCACAATCCTCACTTCCTCTATCCATCACTGCCTTTCAACCTGGCTCTTTTTTTTTCTCACCACTGCTGCGGTTGCGGTGCCAAGTGTTTTGCCGCCTCCACTTCTCCGCATACCTCCCCCCCCCCCACACACACACAAATTGCTCCACAAAATCTTCTCTCTCTTTCCCTCCCACTTCACTCTCAGTTATTAGCCCCTCTGTATTTCTTGTCTCGTTCCTTTTGTTGTCTGCCGCGCTTTTACTCCCTTCTTTACCTTCTCTTCATTGGCTGAGGTTTATGCACATACGTTTCTCACGCCCTTCTTTCGTTTCCTCGCTTGATACTGTTCTCGATCGTGTGCTGTGACGTACAATGCGGTGCTACACCAAGTTTCTGCTGCTCGTGGCGGTCGTGCTCGTCGTACTGCTGGCCACCACGTTGAGCACTCTCTACATCGTGCCGAGGAACACACCGCTTCTCAGCAACCGTTTTGTGGCGGAGATCAACTTAAAAGCGAAGGGTCAGTGGACCGCCTCGGCTGATAATGGACACCTGGTCAGCGGCAAGAGTGATGAGGAGTTGCGCAAGCTGATGGGTGTGCTCAACATGAGCACCGCGGCTCTCTCTCCCCGCATCTTCTCTGCGGAGGAACTGGCACAGGAGTTACCAACATCGTTCGACTCAAGCGACAAATGGCCCAAGTGCCGGACGATTAGCGAGATCCGTGACCAGTCGAACTGCGGTTCGTGCTGGGCCATCGCCGCGGTGGAGGCTATGTCGGACCGCTACTGCACAGTCGCCGGCATTACGGATCTCCGCGTCTCGACTGGACACCTCCTCTCCTGCTGCTTTGTATGCGGCATGGGTTGCCAGGGTGGCATCCCGACGATGGCGTGGCTGTGGTGGGTGTGGGTGGGTCTAACGTCCGAGGTCTGTCAGCCCTACCCCTTCCCCCCGTGCGGTCATCACACGGACGGTGGTAAGTACCCAGCCTGTCCGAGCACCATCTACGACACCCCCACATGCAACTCCACCTGCGCGGACTCCCATACGGCGTTGACCAAGCACAAGGGCGAAAAGTCCTACAGCCTCCGTGGCGAGCGCGAGTACATGATCGAGCTCATGACCTACGGCCCCTTCGAGGTGGCCTTCGATGTGTACGCCGATTTCGTCTCCTACAAGAGTGGCGTGTACAGCCACACCACTGGCGAGCGTCTCGGCGGACATGCTGTGAAGTTGGTTGGTTGGGGCGTCCAGAACGGCACGCCGTACTGGAAGATCGCCAACAGCTGGAACAGTGATTGGGGTGACAACGGCTACTTCCTGATCAGGCGCGGCACCGATGAGTGTGGCATTGAATCGACCGGCGTTGCTGGTTTGCCCTCACTGAAGTAGCCACCGCAGCGACTCAATACCACCCTCCGCAGGGCCCTTCGCAGACAGACCTTATCAAGGCACTTCTCGCTGTTTCTATCTTTTTCTCGGGCTATACATGTGCCTTCTGTTCTGCTCTAACGTGCTTGCTACAAATATATTTTTCCCTTTCCCTCTGGATGCTTCACGACTCTCTCTCTCGTCTCTCTCTCTTTCGGTTTCATATTTATCAGCATGAGCGGCTATCTTTTCTTAAGCAAAGGAGTTCTTCGTCTCTTTGTAGTTGGACATTTTTCTCGTCACCCCCTTCCTGAGGGGGAAAATGTAGCGAAGCTCCACGACCAAAAAAAAACAGCTCGATACACTTTGACTGACGGACATCTGTGTGTGCGTGTTCTGCAGTCTTAAACCGCACTCTGTTGCGTTTTGCTTTATTTTTCAATTTGACCTCATCAACCCGTGTCTATGGCCTTTCCCAGTCCTCGCACCTCATCTTTGGTTCTCTTTTCTTCCGATACCTGAACAACAGGTGATACCGCGAGTGATTCCTAGTCGGGCTCACACAGCTGTTCACTCGCCTTCCCACCCACCCACACCCACGCACACGCACACACACACACCCATCCAGGAAGATGAGGCTAGGTGGGCGTCTGTGTTCTTTCGTGTGTGTTCGTGACGCGTCGAGAGACAGGCGCGTCAGAGCTGAAGTAGAACGACAAGGGGAGGGAGAGAAGCCACGTCTGTGGCAGGCGGCGTGACACGGCCGGCTTGACGGCGTACACCCAACAAACAAACAAACACAAACACGCACGCATACACACAAGCGGAAGAAAATCGTTGAACGGCGACTTTCCGTTTTCTTCCTCTGCCTTTTCATACCCCCTTTTTTCTCGCTCCTGCGCTGTGCTGCGTGTTGCGCGTTGCTTTTCTCTTCCCGGTACATATTTTCGAATCCTAAGAAAGGAAGCACTTGTGTTGTTGTCCTTGCTTGCAAGAAGCGTATACAACCACACAGGCTTGTTTGCCCTTTCTGCCCCTTATTTCTCTCTTTCCCCTTCCCCCTTTACTGCGTCCACGTGCCCAACACACAAACATTTCTTTTTTCTTTAGCGCTTCTTTTGCAGTCATTTCTCTTTCATGGTTTTGCTTCCACGTCGCCGTGTGTTTGGGAATTGCGCACCTCATGGGGGTAAGCGCTTCTCGTAGACGGGTGATGGTGATGGTGCTGGTGAGGGGGACGGCCAGTACCCCTCATCC
This sequence comes from Leishmania braziliensis MHOM/BR/75/M2904, assembly GCF_000002845.2. Taxonomy (NCBI): domain Eukaryota; phylum Euglenozoa; class Kinetoplastea; order Trypanosomatida; family Trypanosomatidae; genus Leishmania; species Leishmania braziliensis. Next base: position 305,736 of record NC_009321.2, on the reverse strand, counting down.
CCGTGTTTCGAAGCTCGGCGCGGTTGGTGGAGAGAAATCAGAGATTTGCTCACACTTTGCTGGGCTTTGACTGTCTGGCAAGTAGCAGCCGCCAAGCAAAAGGATTTTCTTTCTATAGCTCAGAGCAGAGCAGTCGAAATGCAGTCTCACGGTTGAGCAACCCCCTCCTCGAACTTGCATGACCTCTTACGTCTGCCGTCTCCTTCGCTCGCACAGCATGGCAGCTACAGAGCGCACTTCACTCGGTGTACGTTCTCCTTTCTTCTCCTCGTTGAAGACGGCACGCCAGCTAAGCGAAAAGGGCTTTGCTCATTTCATCACCAGTTGTCACCCGGCAAAGACCATCTCAGTTCAAATGTGTCAGCCACCAGAGTCGATAGCAGACGAATGCAAGCGTTGTCTTGCAGTCCTTGAGAAGTAAAGGAGCAGATTACACCGCAGAGGAACTGAAGGCAGAGAATGAGGCGGTACTGGCGGCCCTCTCAGCGCCGAGGCAACCCGAAGCAGGCATGAGAAGCGTGAAGTACCTCGTGATGGAGAGACGTATGCGCAAGCACCAGCTACAAGTCTACCCGTGGCTGCAGGAGCCGATAACGACTGAACCACGTGGGCAGAAAGGGAACAGCAACGTTTCAAAGGCCCGCAGCTCGCGAAGAGCCAGAGGAGAGCTTCATGAGTCTCGCCCACCAAGGCCATTTGACCCCCATGGCGGTGAGGCTGAGCTAGTGCGTGCTCTTCTCAAATGACCTTGAACGAGGCAAGCTACGCACTGATGCACGTGATCCTCCACTTCAGCACTGATGACGCCATCAAAACGCATCACTGGCTTGTGGCCAGCCTCTGAGGCAAGTGACACATTGACTTCCCGCAGTGAGCGAGGTGCCAGACTGCAGTATCCTTTTTTCTCCGCAAAGTGGCGCGAGCTCAACGCATCCCCTCTTACAGGCTGAAGTGAAGGCAGCAAGTGACGGCCTGGTTGGCGGCGCGGAGAGTGCCGTGGCAGGGTTTCACAAGAAACTGGAGGACAACGTATTGCTTGGTGGCGGGCACATATTCTCGTTCACAACGCCCAAGGGAACCAAGCGGGCATGGCAGGCGTACGCGAGATGGCGAGGCAGCTGAATGCTCTCACATCTGGTCTGGTTGACAAGGTGAACCACCAGATCAAAGGCTCTGAGGGCAAACATGCGGCAAAGCCAAACCACGCTACGGCTACGCCGGTGGTTACTCTAGAGCTGCGCTAACAGGGATCGTATCCGAGGTGGGAGCGGCTGCCGAGGCGTATTCCGCGGAGGCAGCGCTGAGGAACAGCAAAGCGAACCCATGCGAGGAGCACCAGCAGCAACACCCCTCAAGCGAAAGCGGACGCTGGACTCCGCGTTGAGTGGCTCGGAGAGGGACAGCGCAGGAACAGGCCAATGGGAGATGCTCACAGGAGGTGGCGTGTCGCACAGGAAGCGAGCAAGTCGCGAGCTGGATTGGTCTTCGCCAAGATTCCATGCCAACACCACCCGATTGCAAGTGCACGCGACTGGCCACCCTCACGGCAGATCCGACCTGGGCGGCTGTACACCAAGCCAGCACCGACGGAGTGAAGCTACTGCATACCCCCGCACTCGCGGCATCACGGGCTAGCCGGTATTCTAACCCGGTATAGCACTTCCAGCAAAGTACGACTGCGTATTTTCTACTCAGCCCTCGTCCTTCCTCGTCCCACGGTACGCACGCATGCCCTTCTCGAGAATCGTGACACAACTGCCTCTGACCCTTGCCAAGTGCATGGCTCAGCAGGGCTTTAGCGATGGCTGCAGGTTCTTCATGTGGGCCTCTATATTATCAGGCGCACTAGACAACGCGATGCGACAGTCCCACACCGCACCATCCAGCTTGGGCCCGTTCGTCCACGAGGACACCCCAAGGAAGCCTCGAAAGAGAGAGATGGTCGTTATCAGACTCATGACTCCTCACTGCCACAGTTGCGCCAAACCGCAGCACTCGGGCTGGAACGCACAGAGGTGCTGACTGTGAGGTTCGAGGCCGTAGTGCCACTAAAGAAAAGGGTGAGTCGAGGGAGAAGTGGACAGACGGAATATGCGAGTGCGCTGGGGAGCGAGAGAGAGAGTCGCTTGGTGAGGCACGACCAGCAGGGAGCGCCCGTCTCTTCTTTCGCTACCGAACTCTCCACACTTCGCCGGAGGGAGACAAAAGCGAGAAGAGGACTCAATCACAGGCGCTCATGCGGAGTCGACACAATTTTCAAACAGACCTCAGCATACACGCGAGTCTTTGACTTAACAGAAAGCGCAAAGCCTCGCACATGAGCATCTCACTTTCGAGGTGTAGCGGAGAGACTGCATCTACATGGTAACCACCGTGCCTTCTTTCGCTTCTTCCCCACCGCTCACGCTCTTGTTGAGCAGTGGTGGCAGTGGCGGCAGTGAGGCTTCTGTCCAAACGAAACACTTCCGTCACCGAAATACTTCCCTGCGGTTGCGGGGCTCATTAATGGCATCAACATCCACCCGCCCCTTTTACCTTCTCCCACCTTCTTCTCTCACAACCGCTATCACTTTCGAGCCACTGTTTTTCATGAATATCAACAGCACCGCCCTTTTTATTTTCCCCTTGCGTGCAGGCACGATTACAGTGGACGTGAGCACCACGAGGAGGAGCAGCACAGGGTAGCGCAACAGCGTTTACCGGCTGCAGCTGTCTGCCGAGGAGTCTCTTGGCTTGCTTTTTATTTTCCTTCGTAGCTTTCTCTTTCTTCTCCCGCTCTGCTTCTATTCGCTCTACGCGATTCCTAACACATTCATAGAGACGCCCCCCTCCCTACCTTCACCTCCTGACATCCGTACAAATTTATTGACGCTGCTTCGGGGGGCGCAGCACCCTTTCTTTCCCTTTCCCTTCGATAAAACGAACGAGGCGCGGATACCGTGATCCTCCTAAGGGGGAATTAATTTAAGGACACCGGAGAACTCAAAGCGTGGCGAGAAAGAGACATCATTTGAGGCTGACACGTGTCCACGCCTAAAGGACGCCATCTCAAGCTAGCCAGTGTAAGTGAGCGCCTCAGCAAAGTGCACACTGTAGACGGGCTTCTCTTGAGAGACACGCTTGCGTGCTGTGGAGAGTCCATAAAGGCGCATAGAGCGTATTTCCGCGTGGAAACAGCAGAAGGAAGGTAAGGGCCTTGATCGAAGGTATCGTCCGAGAAGCGGAATAAGGCTAGCAGAGCGTCATCTTCTGTTTCGTGCTTTCAACCATGTTCAGCGCTTCTTATCCGGCACCACCAGTCACGTTGAGAGGCAACTATGCTGCAGCGGTGCAGCAGACCTCCAAAATCAATACTGCGGCCCACTCGATCAGCCGCACCGTTGTTGTCGGCGCGGCTGCGGTGGCCTTTGGCGCTTCTGCAGTCTTTGGCAGCTCTCTTCTCTATGCGTCTTTGCACAGCGCGGAGAATGCAGCATCTGGAGCGAGCACCAGCCCGTCGTGGTGGTCGAGCCTTGTGCGACGTCTGAGGTTCCGCAGTTGTGGTAATGATGAGGATGATGACGCCTTCGCCAGCGCCACAGGCGCAGAAAATTTGTTCGACAAAGAGAAGGTCAAGGCCCGGCAGAAGCTCCCGCGCGGCAAGGCAAAAGGCACAACACGTACTCAGACAACCTCTGCCACTATCGCTTCTGCGGGTGACGCCGCTGGCGCAGATTCAGCGACTTTACCGAAGCTTGCAGGGTCCGCGCAGTTCGTTCTGGATGCAAAGGAGGAGCTCAACATGCTGGCCAACGCCGAGGAAATTCGGGAACGAGAACATTACATCAAACTGATGCGCGCACTTTTGCAGCGCGAGGCAGGCGTCGCGTACGATGACGACAACGACAGCACCACTAGCTCCGACTCCACAGATGTATCACTGAATTATCACCTGGCCACCGCGATGGAGGGGAACGCGCGGGATGAACTGCTGATGGCCTTCTCCACCTACGGCAACCTCAGCGGCGACACCGTGTACAGCAGTTTGACTCGGGACGCCGGAGACGAGAGTCCAGCAGACTTGCAGCTGAACATTATGATTAAGACCCTCGAGTATCTGGACATGTCGAATGAGCGCGAAAAGCTGCGAACTCGCCGCATTGCCATGTACCGCGAGACCGGCCGTGCCACGCCTGTCTCCTCGCTCGATGCGGCCGAGGGAGGTGAGGATGACGGCGAACGCGATGGAGACGAAGGTGCCATAGTGGACTCAATGCGCTATCAACTCGCTGCTCGCTGCGCCGCCGCCCGTTATGGTATGACCGGGCCCATGGACAAGGGGGTCATCGATGGGGGCGATGAGGAGGGCTACCCGGGCCCCATGGGGCGGCAGGCGCAACGCTTCCAGTCAATGATGGTGTGCCCATCGAAGATGAAGATGCCAGCGGATGACCGAATGAACATTGATCACTCGGTCTTAGATCGCATTCTCGGCGAGGGCCCCACGATGCGGTCGAATCCGGCCATCTCTGGAGCTGCGTCCAACGGCTATGCCGCTCCGTGGGCCAATCGTGCCGACATGATGGAGGACGGATGGGAGGCCGAGGACGACGACGAGGAGGCGGAGCTCATGGCGTATCTGCAGCAGGCGGACAACGCCTTGCACTTTTACTCACGTGAGGAAATGCGACGCGCCAGGCGCGACCCAGCAGACGACATCCGCATTGTCGGGATGGATGACAATGCTTTCGGCAAGGATGACGCGGAGAGTGAGTGGGAGGACGAGATGGACGAGGAGGACATGGTCAACACGGATGAAGAGGACGATGCCCAGTTGGATGAGGAGGACGATCTCGCTGCCGCCACCCCGTGGAGCCGCCGCGACAAGAGGGATTTCGAGAGGGAGTTGTTTGAGCGCATTCGCCACTTGGCGAAGAGCTTCAGCCTCACAGACGCCATGGCAGAGCGGGAGGTGCTGGAAGAGGACGGCCGGAAACAGGCGGCCCGGAAGCAACGACGTGAGCAGGATTCTCACTCTAGCACGAAGGCCGCAGTTGACCCTGCCCCTGCCGCCGCGGCGGACGACATCGCGGAGGACAATGAGGAGTGGGAAGATGAGGCAGACTGGGAAGACGCTTAACGGCACGCCTCTGCAGCCGCGGCCCCCATCCTACAGGGACTGACTGTGCCCTTTCTCCAGCGCCTAGTGCGTTTCTCTTTCTTTTTGAGGCTTTCGCAGACATTAATAGAAGTGCAACGAGGCGCATTCACACCCTTCATGCATGACGCCTCCGCAGGGAACGAAACAAGTGGAAGAATGAGTCAACCCCCCCCCCCCCCCCCCCACACACACACACACATACGCACACGCAGACAAGGGGGGAGGCCCACATTTCATGAGTAGCGTGACAGGACGAGCTGGATGAAGCTGTGAAGTGGAAGGCGGTGTAGCGCGAATACTGCCGCATGGGAGCGAGTGTGCTGACTGAGTACAGCACCAACTTCGCTTTCCTTCCGTCCCTCGTGATCATTATGGGTTATAGTGGACAAGAGGGTGGGACGTGGAAGAACGAAGTAGTTCCTCTGATGCATCACACTGAATGTCTCACGTCATTTCAACATCACCGTGCGTTTCCCACGTTGTCTTGTTCTTGCTGATGCTGTCGCACCTTGGCATTGAAGAGAGCAGCCACTCGCATTCTCCTGCGGCATCGTTTTTCTGCCTCCACGCTTTGCACAGTCTCCCCGCGTTGCACCAGTACCGCGGCAAGGCGACTACGCCGAAGGCAGAACAGCATAATTTTCTCTGCACATAAGGGTCTGCGTTCTTATGCCTCAGTGAGTGTGAGCGACACTCCTTGAACAGTTCAAGTTCCATAGAGTTCAAGTCTTTGCCTTTGCTCAAAGACACTTTCCATAGATCAGCTGACGAAGAGCCTTTGCACCCGCGCAGGCGCGCACAGCTACCCACATACAACCTACACGTACATTAACGTCGCCGTCGCTCGCATCCAGCAAGTCGTGGCCGGGAACACGCATCCTACGCATAAAAGGCACACCGCGCTGCTCGATCGCGCGCGCCTGGCACATCCACCTCTCTGCTTCTGTTTCTCCTCACAATGCTCACATCAACTGAGGAGGCTTACACCCACTACCTGGAGCACCAGGTGGTGGCAGACGGCGTGGATGCCGCCATCGTGCGCGCAACACTGCAGCAGATGGGCTTCGATGAAAAGACGGTTGCAGCCATGATGGGGGACACCAGCACCTACTCTTTGCCCTTCTCCACGAACAGCAGTGCCTCCTCCACCACATCTACGCTGATCTCCTCTCTCAAGAAGCCGAGGCGTGCGTCCAGTCTCTCCGCCACCACCACACCCTCGGCCCCATCAGAGCTGGCGGATGCGGCACAGCTCCACCGTGTCATCACCACGCCCACTGAGTCCACCGCCCACGCCGCTGCTCCTGTTCCTGCAGCCGCCGTTCCGGTAACTCCAGCGCCGTCTTCAGTCGTTCATGAGAGAAGGTGCAGCACCACCGACGCCAGTCATCCGTACACATTCTCTCACTTTGCCACTGGTGCTGCCGCCGGAGCTGCTCCGCCATCCTCTTCCGCCTCTTCCTCCTCTTCCTCCACTGTCCCATCGTCTGCGCTGTCCCGCACATTGGTCGCGGGCACCGTCGCAGGTGCAGTCGAGGGGTTTGTTGTTGAGCGCCGCTCTGGTGCGGCGCTCTCTTCGTGGAGTAATCCCGAATTATCTGTCTGCGGGACGGAAGCCAAGGGGCGCGGTGCTGTCACTCTTCTCTCTCGCACATCGTCGTCTTCACTGTCAGAGGCTACAGTAGCATCAGCCGCACAGCATGCCGAGCTCACTGCCGCCGAGCGCGCCAGTTTAGCACGGTGGATGCACGAGTACCAAGCGCTAATGCTATCCTCAGCACTGCCGCGCCGAGCGTCGCGCTCATGTGCCGACGTGCCATCTTTATCGACGGCGCTTCTGCTATCACCGGAGGAGGCATTTGACGAGCTCCCTGCTGCTCCGTCCGCAGTTGCGTGCAACGTGCGTACTGAGAACGACGAGTCCAGTGCCGCTTTGCAGGACGAGACTGCTGCGCAGCCACCGTTGCGATGGAGCGAAGCTGCCGATCGCGTTTCGAGAAAGGTGGAGGACAGCGACTCTTCTGTCGCTGGCAGCGATGGCGCGACTTCCTCTAACTGCTCTACCTTCATTCGCACAGAAGGCGGATACTCCCCTTACACTGGCGAACTGTTGCGCCAAGATGGCACGGATGCCGCGGAGAAGACCCAGGATGGAGGTGCAGGCTGGGTGTCTGAGCGTCACTATCGCTCAGCAGCGGCTCGACCGCTCTATCGCGCTGCTCACGCTGCCGCGCCGCCGCCTACTCGGCGTGCCGTTCCCAAAGCGAAATCGCCAGCATTTGTTCCAACGTGTGGCATATGCGTCCCTCGTTGCGCCACCGGCTGCATCCGCTGCCGCTTCGATGTGGCGCAGTGCCGGCACCCGTATCGCGAGGCCCAGGATGTTCGCATCGTGCGCGCGTCCCACGTTGCCATGACAAACAATGGCGAGTACGAACACCGTCCGATTGCCCTGTCGTGCTGTCGAGCCCGCCAGTTCGATGCGGCTCAGCAAACCCAGCATACAGCGCGGGCGCAGCCCACCAGTGGCCGCCGTGTCCCCGTCATGCACGCCCCTATCGGCGCGTCGGTGCAGCCGAGAGCTGGTCTGGCAAGTGGGCGTCAGACAAGTACGCTGCCGGTCAAGGTCAAGACGGACCGGGTGCGGTTAGCGCAGTATTATCGGCATCAGTGGGAGGAGCAGGAGCGACGCTCTAGCGCCTCGGGGAGAAGCGCCGCATGGAATGCTCGGTACGTGCTGCTAAGTTGCGCGGACTGGGATGGGTAGGTACACTTTCTTTCTATGGACTGCCTACTCGTTGGCTGAATTGGGTGGAGTGCCATCACGAACGGAAATCTGGAGAGAGATGGAGGGCCGTAACACGCTGCCCTTTACCGGAGTCATTCACTGGCATCCACACCCACACCCACACACCCACACACACACACACAAACAAGGATAGACGCATAGGCAGTCCGTAGAAATGGTTGTATTTTGTTTTTGACTTTCGGTCTTTACCTCAGCATGTGTATACACCCCCACACATACACCATTCTGGGAGGGAGAAGGTGAGGGAGGGGGAGTAGCACGGGGGAGGGCGCTCTTTGAAGCTGTTCTGTCAGTAGCCACTGGCTTGTCTGCTTCCACAGGTGATGGTGTAGCAGTACAATGCACCACAGCGACTTCTTCAGGTGCGCTCTTCAACTCGTTTTGGGGACCCGCATGAACTCTTGCTTAACCGTGGCACACTTATCTCTTGATGCGCGCGTTTCTTTCTCCCCCCGCTGTGATCACATAAAAGTGTGCGTGCGTGTGCGTGCGTGACCCTGTGCGGTGTAGGTGTCTAGTACGCGATGCGGCTTGAATGGTCTTCCTCGTGGGACCCGTTCTTCTTCTTTTCCTCTCCGCCCACTGCCCCTCTCCTTTCATAACCTACAGGAGTAATCATGGCGACTGTAAACCCGCATGCATCTGAGCCCACGCAGCACATCCGCCCGTCACGCTACCTTTGGTGTGCTTTTGGGCAGCGTAAGTCATCTCGCATCTAACGACACACTCCGCTGCTCTCCATGTCATCAGGAGGACTCAAGTGCTCATTCTTGCACCGCAATGCTTCTTGTCACCTCATACGATGCGACACAGACATCTATATTGCCTGAACTCCTTACAAGTTAGTGTGGAAGGTCCCTTACCCAGACCCTGCCTTCACTTCGGTTGATCAGTGCGCTCGACTCTTCACCCCTTCGCTCCTTCTCGTGCTTGTACGTTTACTCTTCCTTTTCTGTTGTGCGCACCACCGTGCGACTGCTGGACGGTGGCTTCACTCGAGAATGAGGTCAGCTTGCTTTTACCCTCGCCTGTGGCGATATTCAGCGAAGAGCGCGTGTCTGTCTGCAACACTCTCTGCTTCTTCACAAGTCCTCTGCCTTCTTCGGTTAACGGCGTCTGCGCACCCGCCACAGAATCATACCAACACCTCCACGCACACACACGCACACACACACTTCTGCCCATACACTTAGATAATAAACAGAAGCAGCCGCACCGATTCCCCACTCGTGTGACGACACGAAGTAGCGGCGACGGTCTGCGAGGACGAGAAAAGAGGGAGCGAAAGCCATAATCGAATTCGGCGCTTCATAGGAGCCCGCAAGAGGTGTGGTTGCTGTCAGAACGAGTGTACTGACAAGCCACAACAGAGGAAGAAAGTTATCAGCACCGTTTTGATTCCAGCCGTTCGCGTGCCTCTCGGCATCGGAGTAAAGTGCGCGCGAAGTGACAAGTTTCCTAAGCCAAGCTGTGTCTCCTTGACTGTGACAGATCTTCGCCATGTCGCTCGGCGGCTTTGGTACAGGGGCGAACGCTGGTGGTTTCGGAGCGAAACCTGCAATGGCGACTGGCTTTGCCGCGACTCCATCGACAGGAGCAGGAACTGGCACACCGGGTCCTGTGAACGGTGGCCATCGCTTCGGAGGCTTTGGCACCAGTGCCGCAGCGGCTGGCGGCTTTGGGGCCCCGCTTTCTGCCCCTGGCGGCTTCGGAGCACCAGCGGCAACGGGCTTCGGTGCAAAGCCCGGCTTCGGCACTGCGCCTGCTACTGGAGGCTTTGGTGCTGGCGGAGGGTTTGGCATCGGTGCGACGACAGGAGGCACTGGTGGCTTTGGTTCGACGGCAACCTCTAGCCTCGGTGTCGGCCGCGGTGGTGGCTTTGGCATGGCAGGCGGGTTCGGGAGTACGACCGCTCCTGCTGCACCGACGGCTCAGCAGTACCCATATCAGGGTATCAAGGGTCCCGGTAATGCCACCAGCTGGGCACGCGACATTGACTTTTCTCAGGTGACGGAGCAGGTCCGATTTGAGGCTCTACCGCAGCCGCTGCAGCAGCACCTGATGGAGCTGCGCAGTTTCATGCACGCGGAGCGAGACGCGGCGAAGAAGGTGTATCTGTACTTCAACGAGTCTGATGATGCCGACTCGGCTGCTGGTGCGATCGCCACCAGCGCTACCGGGAGCTCTTCTCCTACGGCGTCTTCCTCCAGCTATCGTCAACTCCTTGCCCAGATGGCAGCACTGAAGGGTGGCGGCAATCGTGCCGTCGATCTTGTCGCGGTGCACTGCAACCAGCATGAAGGGCAAACGCGTCGTCAGCTACAGCGTCTTGAGAAGTTGGAGGCCAACATCCGCGACTACGAGCGACACGTGTGGGAACCGTTGCTGGAGCAAGGGCTGCCATCGTCACTCGCCGGCAGTGGAATGAATGCCTGCGGTGGGGCGTATCGTCCCGCCGTGAGCAACGGTGCCGCCTCTCCTTTTGTGGCCTTGGTCGAGGAGTTGAGCCATCGCATGGATCACGTCAGCAGCGCTCTCACTGAGCTGGAGGCAACGCTGGTACCGCCAGGTCGTTCGTTGCGCGGCGCTGGCGTGGGTGGTTGTCGCGGTCACCACAACGGCAGGGCCATCTCGAACGACGCGATTGCGCAGATTAACGCCGCCCTGGTGTACGAGCTGAATCAGCTACGAGACTCCTCTTCTGTGGCTGCTCACCTGCACAGTCGCACCGACATCGCCCGCGAACTCTTCACGCGCCAGTACGGACAGGCGGAGGCGGACGTGCTCTTTGCCGATACCGAGCAGCAGCGCAATGGCATGACTCTGTTCCGTCGGGCATCGCCATCGACGTACTTCGACATTCCTCCGCTCCCACAGCAGTCGCAGTCGCCTGCCGCGGCATCGGCTGCAACCACCACTATGGGCATCACTGCTCCGGCCACCGGATTTGGGGCAGGCACCACTTCTGCGCTGGGCGGAGGTATCGGTGCGACTTCCGGTGGTGGTGCCTTCGGAGCAGCCCCCGCCGCCGGTGCAGCTGGGGCGGCGACGACTGGAGGATTCAGCGCCCCTGCAACGGCTGCGGCAGCACCAGCAGGAGGCGGTGTCGTAGGTGGGTTTGGCTTTGGTGCGACTGCACCGGCCGCTACTGGCTTCGGCGCTGCAGCGGGCGGAACGACGTCGACCCCAGCGGCAGGTCTGGCCACAGCCGTTGGCGGTTTTGGGGCAGCACCGACGGCTGGGGGCTTTGGGGCTGCTTTGGCTTCTGCCACTGCTGCGCCAGCTGCTACTGGGGCTCCACCCTTCGCGCCATCCTTGGGCCCTGCGGCCCCTGGCTCTGCGCCAACTGTCTTCAACTTGGGTGGTGGTGCTGCAGCTACAGGCACTGGCTTTGGGATGGCACCGGGTAAGTCTGGAATTGGAGGCGGTGACGATCGCCCATCTCGGCGGGCTCGCTAAGAGCGAATCATGCGCGCCGTTGTGTGCGGTAATGCACCGCCTCCCCCCGCCCCCTCTCGCGTGCATATGTGCGAGAGGTGCGTGACAAGACGAGGAAGAGGGCGGATGTGGGAAGTCTGTAAGTGCAGTGTCTGGCGAGTGGTGATGACAGTGGTAAACACGAAAGGAGGGGTCGAAAAGAAGGGCGGGGCACAGGCGGGGCTCGCATGCCCTCGTGTCGGCACCGTTGGATTTCCCGCTCTCTATCAGCGCAGCCCCATTGATATGTGATGGGGACGCAACAGCCGCATCGAGTAAAGCTTCTCACTTTAGCTGGAACAAGCGAGCTTGGCGCAGTGGCACGGGTGACTCAGCGAACCAAAGTAGCGAATGGAGGCGCCGTCGGTGTCGGTGTGGTCGCCCTTTTCTCGTGTGCGCCTGTGCATCTCTCTTTTTGGCATCACGTCTCTCTTCTCTCTGTGTCCCTCGTCTTTTCCTCTCGCCCCCGCCTCACCTCCTATCATCTGCCACTCTCGTGTGTGTGTGTGTGTGTGTGGTGCCTTTTTTTCACATGTGTATACACCCGCACACACGTTCATTAGGGAGTGCACGAGGCGCGGAAACGAGGGGTCCGTCTTGCAGAGGCACAGGCCCTCAACTCTCTCGTCGCCACGCGTGTGCCGGAGGCGGGCGCGGGCGTGTGGAAAAAAGGAGAGGGCCCTTTTTTTTGTTGTTGTTGTCCCCCCCCCCCCCCCCCCCACAGGGCACCGATACACGTACACGGGTGCGTGGCGTTCTCCCTTTTGCTGCTCTCGCACTTGTTCACCTGTACACCGTACAGACCCCCCTCCTTATTCTTCACACGTATACACCCTCGCCTTTAGACTGACCAAGCGCATAACTGCATCACACCCACACCCACACGCACGCACGCGCACGGAGAGAGCTGGCGAGGTGTGCTGGATTGACGTACCCACATACCAGTAGCGATCGACATCCTCTACACGAGCATGCTTCATCGCACCCGACTTTCACGAGGGCCCACCGTCATCGCTGGAGCATTCATCTCCGTTCACTTTAAAGGCCTGGGAGCGTATGACTATCCTTCCTCCTTAACATGGCCACCACCGCAGGAGGATGACACTGAGGAGCGAAGGGATGGCGTTTTGCGATCTCCGGCGGCGCCTTTGGAAACTCCACAACTCACTGTTCGGAGTGCTGAGTACCACAGCCATCGTCGGTCGCCGTTTTCGGTGCTGCGCAGCCGGCAGTGTTGTGTGGGCCGGTGCGCTTCGGGTGTACTACCCACCTCGTACAACACTGCGGCGGCGCCGTCCGCCGGTGGCAGCAGTCCCAAGCTAGGCCCGTGTGGGGACCGCCTGTGCTGCTGCAGTGCACTCTTCTACCCAGTACTGCCTTCCTACTCTTCCTCGCCCTCTGCGCCAACCTCGACGTCCGCCCCGTCGTCGTCCGCGGAGGAGGGCGTGTGGCGGGCGCGAGACGACTTTCTATGGGCTCTGAAGCTCGCCGACGTGGAGCGGCTGCTGCGCTCCACCATCACCGAGGAGGTCTATGGGCGGTTGCTGGGCAGCACGGGGGCCACTGCAACCGTTGTTCTGACGTGCAATGACCTCCTGACCGCGGCACAAAGGCGTGCCGAGGGCCCCAGTGCAGTGGCGGCCTCGGCTGCGTCAGGGGCATCACTCCCCGCTATGAGTGCATATGTGGCACGGCTACTGCTGAGTGCCGATGAGGACAACCGAATCAAGTGGCTGCAGGAGGAGTCGGCCGCGGTGGAGCACCGCGGCTACTACGCGCGTGCGCCGTCGCTGCGCGCTTTGCTCGTCATGTGGTCGGTGCAGCAGCAACAGCAGCGCTTGCGAGCGGCTGCCCTGGGTGGTGGCGATGTTGCCGCAGGTGATTTGCCCCACGGTGACGTTACCGGCGCAGACCCACGTCTCAGCACTTTGGCCGCGGCGAGAACACCGAGCTTTCTTATCCCTCCTCCCACAATGATGGATATCCAGCACATCCTCATGCGTATGGAGGAGCGACATATCGAGGTAACGATGTCCGACATTGCCGCTATCGCTGCCATCGGTGCGGCTTCGTCTGGCCCAGGAACGTCGATTCCCTCTGGCGAGTTTTGGGGGATGATTGCGCGCCAGCTGCAGCCTCAACGACTCGCTCAGGTGCTGAAGGCTCACGCATCAACGCCGTCTCCATCCGCCAATGACAGCGGCGCGTCGTGCGATGAGGCGCTCGCCTTGCAGCACGTGCTTATTCTGTCTCTGCTGCTGCGCTACATCTCAGTCGCAAATGCAGAGCTACCATCTGCGTCCCCAGCGCCCTCAGCTTCGGCGTCGGTGTGGGCCTCCTCCTCCACCGCTTCTTCCGCCTCGGGCTCTGCCAACTCAATGCTGCTGCCCATAGCCGCCTTCGAAGCAGCGAGTGAGGTAATTCAGCTGCGCAGGCTCCTCACGGTACCACACGAGGGCGACAAGGCTACATCTGAAGGATCGACCCACTCATCCACACCCCCTTCCGCTGCTCACGAAGCCCTTCTCACATTGTGTGACGAGGTGCTGAAGCACGCGTACGCGCTGGCTGAGCGGTCGCAGATTTCGGTGACGAGCCCGGATCTACCGGAGCTGACGGCGTGGCTGCTACGAGAAATGGTAACAAGTGCGGCGTGCGAGTTCCACTTCAAGCGCCTCGTGGACCGAAGCATCAAGGAGGCCCTGATTGCACTAGAGAAGAGCGGCCTCGTGAACAGGTCCTTGATGAACCTCCAGGTGGTGGTGCGTCGGGTGCTGCCGCTGCTGGAGAGCTGTGGTAGTGAGGACCTGTACACATCGGTGCTGAGCGACGTCTTGTCTGCCCTTGAGGAGAAGGCTCGACGGGACCGGTACGCCTTCACTCAGGAGGACACGCTCTATTTAGCAGAGCTGGGGGCGAAGTTGTTCGTCAGTGACTCTGCTGACAGCACGGCTGGTGGCTACGGCCTCTTCGACCAGACAGCGCGAGGTCAGATGGAGGAGCTGCACGTGATGGACGGGAGTCCATGGGCACTGTGCGTCTTGTCGTACCACTCCCTGAAGGAGATGGTTCAAGGCATTATCCGCGACCAACGGCGACTGAAGCAGCAGGTGCAGGAGCAGCTCCGGCAACTCTCTAGTTCCAACACCCTCTCTACCGTGATGACGGGAAGCACCGAGGAACAAGGTCGTCGTCACGCTTGCTCGGATGGTAACGGGGCCCGTGTCTCCTCCCCCTCCTCGCCTCCAGACTCTGAAGCCAGTTCTACCGCCCGCGGCGATGCTGTTATTGACTTCAGTGCCGGCAGTGTTGCCGCTGAGACCACAGGCAAGGAAGGCTTCACTACAGCGAACGCCGCTGCTCCTTCCGATACCGACCCCACACCAGCTCCAGCTGCTCCACCGCGGATCTCTGTGTCACCAATGCTGCGGCAGCGCTTCCTCATACTAATCGAAGAGCTGGTCAAGGCGCAGGTCGCTGAGAGCTCACGCGACTCGGAGCGGCCGATTGTGGTGAGCACGGAGCTCTTCGCCTTCGTGACGCAGCACGTGCCGGTGCCGAACATACAAGACGAGTACCGCCGCAAGATCTTTCTGCTGGTGAACGTGGCCGAGGCCCCAGAGACGACCCGCCGCCGACTCGCTGAGCGCAAGGAAGAGCTGCTGCTCTCTCTAGATGGCAAGAACCAGAAGAGACGCCGGCGCCGGCACGTCAGATGCGACACCACTGTCAGTGGCGCAGCTGAGGAGGATGCAGGCAGGGAGGATGCACATGCGGGACCAGGCTCGGAGAGGGCAGGCAGGGACAACGACCCCCACGGCGGCGCGAACGACATTCCCGCGGAGCTGCGCTTCCTCGTCAGCTCCCTCCCACTCACGCTGTCACCGTGGGCGAGTGTCATGATCTTGCGCGAAGTGCTGGCTGAGTCTGCCGGTCGAAATCCTCGGTACACATATGTGCTCAACGCAGCCATTGATCTGCAGCTGCCCATCTCCACCACCCGGTCCCGCATTGCAACAACGCTGAACATGTGGCGCTTCCTCAACACCCAAGCACACAAGCTGAGCCTGAAGGAGAACGTAATGATGAAGCAGCGGTGCGCGTGGAACTTGCCGATGGCGTATGTGCTGTCCTCGTACTGGTCCCTTCTCACGTGGCTGTTCCTCGCGAGCATCATTATGCTCAACGTGGTCGGCATCGACTTTGAGTCGCAGATTGTCGCGAACTCGCTCTTTCGGATGTTTACGCCATGGGAAGAGATTTGCGCCCCGCAGACCGCCGAGGACAAGGACACGTGGACCACGCAAGCGGTGGCTGACTTGGCATCAGACTACTTTGAGCAAGCTGAGATAGCCGATCGGCGTCGTGAAGAGCATGGACTCAGCAGCACCGACGCATTTCTCTCCTCGGCCTCCTACTTGATCCTCGGCTACGATGACCAACGGCGGCCGATGACTGTCATCCCGATCGGCAGTGACCGCACCGCACCAGCTGAAGACCGAATCTCTGAGGAGTATGCCGCGGCAACAGCGGTGCTGCGTGAGCTGTCGCTGCATACTCCGTTCCCCTTTTTTCTCGACATCGAGCGACCGCTGCCGATGGAGTACGTGGAGAGTCGCATCGCGGAGCGCATTCGGCGCGTGTCCAACGACAACACATGGTTCCTGCCGCGCATGGTCATTCGCACCTTCACGCTTGGCCGCCAGTACACGGAGCACAAGCTTGTACTCCACACCTGCACACAAGCGAACCTAACACGGCGTCGAATCACATTCCTGCTGTACGTGCACGACGGCGTCCCCGTCACCCCACAGTTCATCCAGAGGCTATATGACAGCTTCCTCTCACGGCACGCGAACTTGGTCTTGGTGGTGCACGAGTCCAGCCTTCTCAAGGGTGGTACTACGCCTGTCGCTCTCGCCAAGGTCGGTCTGCCAAGTACTGTTAGCGGCACTTCAGCAACCATCGCGTCTGCGGCGGCTGAGATGATAGACGCCGTGCTGCCCAGTGATCTCAGAGACCCCTTGTCCTTTTCTGCAGCCGCGCCAGCAGGGCACCCCATGCGCGTGCTACCGTACTGCCGGCAGTACTACACCAGCAACGGCAGTGTCATCCCTGGGCTTCAGCGCGTGGCAGATGCAGAGCGGCCGGAGGGCGGTGGAGATGCAGTGGAAAAGACTTGGTGGATGTTTGCGTTGAGATCAGTGCGTCGGTGGTGGGAAGGGCCGCTGGCAGGATCCGACGCCTCCTCCTCCGCCTCCACTGCAGCAGCGCTGACGGCCTGCCTGCCGCTCTTTGCGTCGGCCTTCAGCAGTCGCCGCACCTCTCTCCACCGCAGTCGAGAGCGGCAGTGCAAGGAGGCCGAGGAGGAGGCTGCTGCGAACAAGCAGAGGCAGAGCAGCGGCGGCCGCATGTTCGCAGTCGCGCCCTGGGTGACCTGGTGGCGGCACACGCTCTCTGGCGTGGCCTCGGCGACCATAAGGATGATGCCCGTCCACCGAAACGACGGGTGGGAGGAGGAGGCGGAAAGGGATACGGAGGCCCCACACAGAAGTGCTACCACGAGTCCCACCAATGAGCCGCCACCATATGAGTGGTCGCACTCCGATCAAGCAGCAACGGCTGCTGCAGCAACAGCAGCCACGGAGGACGATAGGGAGACGGAGGCAGGCAAGTACGGTGTGTCTGTCCCTGTTACTGTCCTGCGCCGTCTCATGTCGGGCGCGTGAGTCCCCTTGCCTAATCACCAGGGGTAGGTCCAATAGCAGCACACCTCCCGCCAGGAGCGACATCACGGCGACGCACTCCGCCTCCTCGAGCGGTTTTCTGATGCGCATGTGAGCCCTCTTGAGCGGCGATGACACGTTCCGTGCCTACATTTTGGGAATGATGGACGAAGGATCGAGATACCCCACTGGCACAACCTACTTTGGCGCTACAGGTTCCATCGTGCCAGCGGCGGTACTAGGGCAGACCTCCACCTTCAATGCATCAAACAACGGCAGGGTCTCACAACCCTCTTCGTCACAGCCTTCATCGGCCTTCTTCGCCGGCAACCCCCACCTCGATACCGCCGTACTTTTAGTCGGCTGAAACGCCGCCGCCGCTGCTGCTGGTGCTGCTGCCGGCTCTGCACACCAACTTTGCTCCTCCTGTAAGCGCACCTACATGGAGGGAGGGGGGGAGCGAGTGGCAAAGAATGGACGTGATACTGGCGCAGATCTGCCACACCTTTCTGATCTCTTCGTGCTTCGCATCGGGTAGGAGAAGGATGATGAAGGTGCGAGGATGTAGGGCGTGCACATTCATGTCTGTCTCTCTGTGTCGGCGGAGAGGAACGCGTAAGAGAGCGACGGATCGCAGAGTCAGTGGAGTGCCACTTCCCTTTCTTTGCAGTCGACGAGCGTGAGAGGACGAGGACGTGCGGTGCGCCCACGCCCCCTACTTCGGTCTTTTCTGTGCTGTTTGTTTTCCACGCGACACCTTTATGCGCGCCATCGACAGTCACACAAGGGCGAGAGAGAGAGAGAGTTGAGCAACGAGGGAAAAAAAATACAGGCATGTGGCGGGGGTGGGCGCAAGTCAGGCGAGTAAGGGGGTCGGAGTCGTGTGTGTACACGCATGTTTGTATGCATGTGTGCGTGTGGCGCCGCACGTGCACAAGAAAATGGCACATACGCGCTCAAACACATACCGACATAGACTGGTGCACCCTGCACCCCCTACTTCCCTCTCTTGCTCCCTCATCTCAACCCCCGTGACGACAGCTCCGTCATGACGCTGAGTCCACGCGCCGAAAGGGAGACAAGAACGCGAGAGAAGTGGCAATCAGCTCTCAGCACATGCCGCACGTGAAGTGGACAGGAAAAAAAATGGCCATTCCCCTTCTCTGTATTCAGACCTCGCACTCACACTCGTACTTCTCTCCTTCGGTGTTTCACTTTTCTCCTCGTGTGTGCTCATTGCATCTCCCCCCTTTCCGCTTACTTTTGTTTTGCGCTCGGTGACGTCACTGATGTTGATCCGCTCTGCACGCCAACACACAAACGCACTGTACGCGTGGACCCATGGACACGCTCAGTCCGTTCCCGTCTCTTCATCGTTTCCTCCCTCCCTTCTTCACGCGCAACTGCTCTCCTCCTCTCGCCATACATAGACCTCTGATTTTTTTCTACCCCACACCTCGCTCGCTCGCTCGCTTTCGCTCTCTCAGTGCGTGTGCGCCAGGTTGCGTGGGTCGGTTTTCCTCTCTTCTGTGCCCCCATAGCGATCACCAGAGACAACGGCGGAACTGGAGGGACAGTGGTCACTGTCATAGACAGCACGTCCACGCTTGTGGGCTCTGATACCCGCACACACCTCAGCTGCCTACGCAGGCGGCACACAACAACAACAGGGAAAGGGGCTGCCTTTGTTGTCCAGCCATTTTTGGCGTCTCGACCCTGCGGTGCCACCCGGGCCTGTGGGTGTGCAGAGCTGCCTTCTTTTATTTCCCTCCTTGCCCTTTTTCTTTACCTGTCTTCCTTCTGCGCAGACGACCCTCTCCCTCCGCCTCGTCCTCCTCCACTATTCCCCCCCTCCCCTCCACTTACCCATCTAAAACATGGCGAATGTTGGTCAGCTGGATGCATACATCCAGAGCGGCGCCGTGATCGACGATGCAAGGCTGGACCAATGGATTCAAATGAGCGACATCTCGAATGCACAGGGCTACTACAGTGGCGATGCTGCTGCCGTCAGTGAGGCGGTGCGCCGCGTCTCTCGCACCGTCGTGGCGCAGTACCTGAACAATGCTGATGTGCAGGCCGTGCCGCTGCGCCGTAAGACGAAGTTCTGCCTGCTCCTGAACAACTTCTCCCTTTACAAGCCGGTGCGGTCGGTTGTGTTCGATTGCTTGGAGGGGATGACAAGCATCTTCGAGAAATCCGTCAAGGACGAAGGCACAATGCCGTTTGACTCGGAGCTAGGCCGCATGTCGGAGCACGTACTAGTGCTACTGATGCGCGTGATGGACTACAAGCTGAAGGCGGCAGCTGTACACGAGTTTGCGGAGCACAACACGCAGTTTGCAATTCAGCTGCTGCTGGCCATCTTACTGAAGGAACCGCCGTACGAGTTCGAGCTGCGGTGCAACTGCATTAGCGGCCTGCTCGGCTTCACCCAGCCGCAGGCTTTCTTTGGGGTGGGCGAGAAGATCGAGGAGCACAGCTGCGCCAAATTCACGGAGAAGGTGGACTTCATGCTGAACCTGATGCTGCGTCTGCAGGCGATCCAGGTGGTGAGCGATGTGCTCGGCGAAGCCATCGCAAGCTCGGAGACGGTGCCGCCGTTGGTCCAGAGTGCCGTGAACAACACGATGTGGACCATCATGAACATCTTCAAATTCTCCTCGAAGGAGGCGACACAGTGGCGTCAGCACATCCTTCTCTCGACGACCTTCCTCGACGGGACGGTGATGATGCATGTGCAGGCGCTGGCTGCAAAGCTGCATGAGGCGATGACCGCCCCGGCGCCGTGCGTCTCTAGCCCGGTGTTGCACTCCCTCAACCTCTCTTTCCTCTTCGGTGCCTTTGCAACGTACCACATGGAGGAAGCGAGCCAGGAGGTGCGCATCTTCTGCACCTTCTTCCACGACCTCTTCCAGCTCTCGATCCGCCCCATCGTGACGGATGCACGCGTGTCGGGGCAGGTGATGGTCATGTACATCAACCTCCTCCACTTCATGTGCAACGTCGACGCCATGGGCGAGGTGCCCAGCTACCCGATGGACGGGCTGATGCCCGAATTATCGAGCGCGGCGCTGCGAGCGACCGTTGAGGCCTTCCTGAAGAAGGAGGTGGGCGGCTGCGGACTGCCTTTCACGGAGGCGTGGTATCGGCAGTTCCGTCGTATCACGCCCGACACCCTTATTGCGCAGGATTCGACCACGTTTCAGTGCATCGACAATTGCTTCCTTTCCATGATCACACAGCTGACCGCGCAGCAGGCGCCGGTGGTCGCACAGGCTGCTCCGGCTGGTGGCGCGCGCCTGTTGGGCGAGATGCCGGCGCTGAGGCCAGAGAAGAAGAACAAGATCTCCATCGACAAGGCCGCTGCACCAATCCGGCATAAAATGAGTCCAAGTGCGAAGCAGGACAGCGTCGAGGGCATGGACGCCGACCTCCTGTGCTCGCTGACTGGCGCCGTGATGAAGAACCCTGTCTCCTCGCCGTATGGGCAGACATATGAAAAGGAGGCTATCATGAGCTGGCTAGGGCAGAACGGCTCCGTCTGCCCCATCACCGGACGTCCTTTGACGGTGGCCCAGCTGACGCCGAACACGGCTGTGGCGACGAAGATTATGCAGCAGATTGTGCGTCAGACCATGACGTCGCAGCCGGTGGCCGAGGATGACATGTACAAATTCTGAGGAGAGAGGCAGGGTGAACTAGCTTCTAAAGAAGATTCGTTCTCGTGCTCAGCTCGCTCCCTCCTCCCGCTTCTCTTCTCCTCTCGTGCTCCCACCCACCCGTTACACACGCGTGAGTGATGAAAAACGTGTATCAGCTGTGCTAGGGGCCCGGGTGCCTGTGCTGTTGCGTTGTGTGTCGCTACACGCACACCCGCCAGCTGCAGGCGATCTACTTCTGATCTCTTGATTAGATCCATACCCTTTCCGCCTTTCATGTGTCTCCATCGCTCTAAGAGAAGATGGTACACAGCGAGTCTCCCTCACTTTTTTCCCTTGCGTGTGCGCATCGCACGTCGGGGAGGGGAGAGGGAGGGACTGTCGCCGTGCGTCGGTTGTGCCTCTCACTTCTCACCTACCATGAAGAGGTCTCGCCACCGCCACTGCGCGGCGTCCACCACCCGTACAGCATTCGTGCCTTTGCGATAGGGACTCTCGCTATCCGCCTTCCACGCCTCCTTTTTCTGACTTGCGTATCGACTCGTGTTGCACATGCGTGTCTGTTCCAGCCTTGGGAGAAGGGGCGAGGGCGTGGAGTTTTGCTTTCCTATTTCAACGTCTTCAATCTCTGCCATACAGAGCAGGAGCCCAACCCCACACCACCCTGGCCTGCCACCCGCCCACCTTGTGGTGCAAAGCAGCGCTCGGCACGCGCTACGGCAGTGCTCCGGCGACTGTGCCGGCGCACGGCCTCCGCCCCAAACTCTGCCCATTCCCCGCTTCGCAGGTTCCCCACACCATCAGGCGGCGAGGCCCGAGGTGGGATGCGTGCGAACCACGCCGACACTCTGCCCATCACATGGGTGGCACAGTCATGTTCACTGTTGCAGGCCGCTCCGACGCAGCGCCATCCACGATCCGACCGCCGACACCAGCAGCGGCACGCCGCTCTGGCCTAGACACGTCGCGGGCGCCGGGACCCGCCACCACGAGAGGCGGTTCGGCATTGGCAAGGGATAGGGGGGTTACTTGGCCTCCCCACCCCCCCCTGGAGTGAGGGTACTGGACCATTATGCCACGCGCTGCGGTGCCCCCCTGCCATCAAGGAGGGGTGAGAAGGTAAAAGGAGAAAATTTTGAAGGATAGGAGTGGGGTTTGATCGGGTAAAAGTGGCGTCCGTCTATGTTGACTTCCCATGTGTTGCCTTTTTCCACCTTTGCTGCGGCTTTTTCCTGCCTTGTCATTCTCTCCTCCACTTCCACCACCTAATTAGTCTACTCTGCCAGTCTCTCTTTAATGTCCTGGCCCTCTTTTCCTCTCTCTTGTCTGTTTATGCTTCTCCCCCCCTGCCTGTTGGAGTGGGCGTCTCTGCGTGCTGGTGTGTCGGTGTTTAGGTGTGATTGGGGCGGGGGGGGGCCGGAAGCAAAGACGTGTTGAGCACAACTTTCAGCAGATGACGTCTTTTTACTTCTAAACTTCTGAATACGTTTTCTCTTTTTCCCTGAGCTTCTCCACCCCCTCTCCTTCACCCCACCCCTCCTATCCCGTGGAAGGCTGCTCACCCACCTTTGTAGAAGGAAAGGCTGTGCCACTGGCGGACGTGCGTGCAGATGTGCTCGTGTGCCTCTCACTCTTTCTCTCGCCTCCGCCACGTCTTCTCCTTCAGAGCACCAGTCTCTGCCTGCCCCCTCTTTTCCTTTACGTTGTTGTCTTTGGTTTGATGTGTGTGTGCCGCGCTGTGGTCGTTGTGCCCCCCTTTTTTTGCTTCTTCGCTTCTCTCTTTTCATCTCTTCTGTCGAGTTCCTTTCGCTTGGGCTTGGGCATCCTCGCCGATACTGACAACTCGCTCTCCTCCCTCTGTCTCAGACCACAGGCGCTGCGAAGGGGAGAGGGGCGGGGGCGGGCGTACACTCGTGCTTTGGTACGCGCATAGTGAAAGTACAGAGACGTACGGTGCCGGCGACCTACAGGGGATGGGAAAGTGTAACATTTGAATACATGCGCACCTCTCTGCGTATGACTCGTGAGAAATAATAACCACAGAAAAGAGAGAGGAGGGGAAAGAGATAGACGGAGAGGGAGACCGGGAAAGGGGCAGTGCGTGTTGCGGCAGCGGCGGTGAGAGGGAGATGCGTATTTTTCAGCCTTTTGCCACCGTTCTACCCTCGTTCCCTCCTCTATGTGCGACTCCCCCCTCTCTCTTCACACCCACCACTTTTTCCACTCTTCTCTTGCTCTGTTCGTTTTACTTACCACAAAGTTGAATGCTGCGTGACAGTCTGTGCAACGCACGCATTTGCACAGACACCGCTGTGGAAGGAAACAGTATGATGGGGATGGTCTGCGCACTTGGTCGCGAAGGATCATAGTCATGCTCGTTGTGCGCCTATGCGTACTTCTGAGTTTTTTTTTTTTGGTGATGGATAGGTGTTGTTGGCCACTTCAAGGAACATCAATAGAGGTGTGAAACTCATCACCTAGACTGATAAGTGGGTTTTGTGGTGATGACGCACCGTTGACAGCCGTCACGAACGCTCTTTCGCCGCTGCAGTGGGGGGAGGGAGACTTCACCTCGACTGTATGACTTGCTTTCCCTCTCTATGTCTGAGTGCTTCTATTCTCTTCTCTCTGCTCTTACTGATTCGGCACTTACGCGTTGCACCGAGGTGTGGTGCCGATGGCTTGGCTGGACAGGGAAAAAGACAGCGATCGTTGCTTTATGTGCGACACCCACACCCACCCACCCACCCACACGTACACACACGCAGATACACGCTCATTTCTCTCACAGTGTGTTTGAGGTGCCTCGTCTCTTCCTTCTGTCGCGACAGTGACTCCACGCTCCCTACCGCCTTTTCTTTGGTGCGCGGTTATCTCTGTGTCTCCGTCTTTCGTATTACCCGCCCACTCTGTGCATTTGTGGCTATTGTTTTGCTCACCTTGGCTCACGGTGCACCCACACGCGCGCGCGCACAGATGTGATAGCAGAACGGAGACGCTTCAGCAACAAGGAAAAGCTGTGGCAGAAGAAACAAGTCCCACATGTGTTTGCGGGTGTGAATAGCAGCGTGCGGAGTCTTTCCTCTTCTATACACTTCCCCCTCTTCCATTTTGGTGCCGCGAGCCCCTGGGACTGACGTCCTCAGTGTTTTTTCCTTGCTTCACGGCTCGTCCATTTCTACTCTGCTTGCATCTTCACTCCTTTCCTTCGCCTCCTGCCCTAAGGATGCCTCGTAGCAACAGTGGGGCTGACCTCAGGGCTTCATCCGCCGGCGATGCGGTGAAGTCGGCCCAAGGTACCACCAGCAGGGTCCAGGAGTTGTTTCGCGCTGGACGCAGAAATCCCGAGAAGGAGCTGGGCATCCCACTGAATGAGCTGGAGAGGCGTCAGAGCAAGGCACGTAAGACGCGCCAGTTTGTGAGCGAGAATACAAGCCGAACGTTCGACGTGAAGAGCTCGACACGAGCACAGCAGATTATGAACCGGGGAATTGACAAGTACCAGCGTGAAAAACGTCAGAGGGACCTGAGGAGCAATTTGTCAATGTTACGCAAACTGCAGGTGGTGCTGTGCGTCTTCGGCGCCGGCTTCTTTGGCTGGCTGAGCATGGCGTACCTCCTGCCGCATTACTTCGCCGTGCAAGACCGTCATCGTCGCATGCAGTTGCGCTACGAGCGCGCGCAGCAGAGTCTCGAGGGCATCAGCGACAGTGATGCTGCCGCCGCAGCGGGCAGTGCCTCTGGCAGGGCAGCTGTGCCGCCTGTCGGCCCGGTGGTGCGTGTCTTTCGCGTTGAGGACGGAGGTGAGGGTGCAATGAGGCACACCATTCAGTGAAGGGGTTCACGAGCTGTCGCATCTGTCGACGTGTGTGATTGCAGAGGGTCTTTCTTCTCTTCCCACTTGCCGCGCTTGTCGCGCAAGGTGTGTGACGTACAAGACGAACGCCACCTTCAAAAACAGAGCATCACGGCGGCCGGGGAAGGGAATTG
Organism: Leishmania braziliensis MHOM/BR/75/M2904; assembly: GCF_000002845.2. NCBI lineage: Eukaryota > Euglenozoa > Kinetoplastea > Trypanosomatida > Trypanosomatidae > Leishmania > Leishmania braziliensis. The sequence goes on along the minus strand of NC_009321.2, from coordinate 280,932 downwards.
GTTTGAAAGCAATAGCGCGCAGTGCGCGCACTTGAATGCTCTCCGCCTCACGTGACTGGACCCGCCTGGCTAACCTACGCGCACGTGCATGTTGGCTGCAAAGTTCGAGGTAGGGGAGGCTTCATTTCCGTTTGCCTCTAGGTCAAGCTCAGAGCCACACGCAGCGAGAGGACAGGCACTTTTCTCTTCTACCCGTCGCCAATGCAGTGCCGGGCCGATGTGTGCTGTCACTCCTCGTCCCTCATTTCTCTTCCTCATGTCCCTTGAATCGCATGTATACCCCCCTCTCTCTCTCTTTGTTTCACTTTGGCCTCCACTCTTGATACGCATCGCCCCCCCCCCCCCCCCCATAACCGCGCCGCCGCCTTTGCCATGATGACATCACCTCACCTCACAAAACTCCCGCGTAACGGCTCTCCTCTGCTTCGCCCTTTTCTCTCTTATCGTTAATGGTACGCCCAGGTCAACGGTAGTGACATCTGCAGCAGCTTCCTTTGCTCCCCCCTTTCCTCCACGCACGCAGTGCTCAGACACTCCCTCCCGTCTTGGTCCCCCTTCCACTCCCTGATTTTATCTTCGTGTGGGTTTAGTATTTTTCTACACCAGGATCACTCGCTCTTGTCTGTCTACTCTGTTGTACTACTCTCGCCCACATACGCACTCTCCGAGGCCCCCTCTCCCTCCTTCATAGCAGAGACGTGTGCGTGTGTGTGAGCTGACCTTCTCTTCACTCTCCAGTCACCGCTCACCCGCAGCAGACGCCACAGTACTCGCCGGGGTAAAAAGGACGGAGCGCTCCAGCTCATCACAAACACTTTAGTAGTACGCGGTGCCCTTAGGTTTAGGTAAAGAGCCCAACACCCTTTCTTGTCCCTCTCTTTGTCGTTGCCCACCTTCGTGCCGCTCTATTTAACAGTTTCGCTCCCCTTGTCAGTACAGGGGTCAAGTATGGCCAATTCGAACGTGCACCGCGTGGTGCTCGTGGCGCTGCTGCTGCTCGGTTCCGTCACGGTATCGGCTGGCGATGCCCGCGGCAGCCCCATCACCTTTCAAGCCGAGGTGTCGAAGATGCTGGACATCCTCGTCAACTCCCTTTACACCAACCACGCCGTTTTTTTGCGCGAACTGATATCGAATGGCAGCGACGCACTCGATAAGATTCGCGTACTTTACCTCACCTCTCCCAAGGAGCCGCTCACGAAGGATGGCGAGACCCCGACAATGGACCTCCGCATCTCTTTTGACAATGAGAACCATGAGCTCATCCTGCGCGACGGCGGCATCGGGATGACGAAGGAGGAGCTCACACAACATCTCGGCTCCCTCGGCAGCTCTGGCACCAAGCACTTTCTCGAGAAGCTGCAGGAGGGTAGCGGCGCTGTCGGTGGCGACCAGAGCAACCTGATTGGCCAGTTTGGTGTTGGCTTCTATTCTGTCTTCCTCGTCGGCAACCGCGTACGCGTCGCGTCCAAGAGCGACGACAGCGACGAGCAGTATGTCTGGGAGTCTAAGGGGGACGGGGAGTACTTCCTTTACCCCGACCCGCGCGGCAACACGCTCGGCCGCGGAACTGAGATTACCATCGAGCTAAAGCCGGAGGATCAGGAGTTCCTGTCCGCTGAAACGATCAAGAAGACGATCCACCAGTACAGCGAGTTCATCAACTTCCCAATCTACGTTCAGGAAGAGGTGGAGGTGAAGCCGAAGACTGAGATAAGGACGTCAGAACCGGGCGCCGAGGTGGGGTTCATGAAGGAGGTGGTGGTGGAGGAGGACAACAATGGGGAGGAGAAGGTTCCTAGGATGGAGAAGCGCTGGACGCTGATCAACGAGAACCGCCCAATCTGGACCCGCCAGATCGGTAACGTGACAGAGGAGGAGTACATCAAATTCTACAAGGCGTTCTCCGGCGACTACCGCGACCCCTTATACTTCAGCCACTTCAAGGTGGAGGGCGAGGTGGACTTTGACTCGATCCTTTTTATTCCCAGCACCGTCGACCCGGCGTCCTTCTCCGATGATAAAGCCAACCCGAGCACGAACATTAAGTTGTACGTGCGCCGCGTCTTCATTACGGACGAGTTCCGCGACTTGCTGCCGCGCTACCTGAACTTTGTCAAGGGCATTGTAGACAGCAACGACTTGCCGCTGAACGTATCGCGTGAGGTGCTGCAGGAGAGCCGTATCTTGCGCGTGATCAAGAAGAAGCTTGTGCGCAAGGCGCTGAACATGTTTGCCAACATTGCGGCACAGGACGTGGAGATCGCGAACAAGGATCACGCGGAGGACCCGGCTCCGTCTGGGCACACTCACCTCAAGAAACCGACCTACGCCAAGTTCTGGGACTTGTTTGGCAAGCATCTGCGTCTTGGCGCCATAACTGACAGCAACAACCGCAATCGCCTCATGAAACTGTTCCGCTATAAGTCCAGTGCAAGTGAAACGGAGTACATCAGCCTTCAGGCCTACGTGGACCGCATGAAGAAGGGACAGAAAGGCATCTACTACCTCTCCGGCGACTCGGTGGACCGGATTAAGAAGTCTCCAGTGCTGGAGGACGCCCTCAACCACGGCTTTGAGGTGATCTTCATGACGGACCCCATCGACGAGTACGCTGTATCGCATTTGACCGACTTTGCCGGCAATAAACTCATTAACCTCGCGAAGGAGGGGGTGGCGTTTGAGGAGACCGACTCGCGGCAGCGAGTGGTGGACAAGAAGCGGAGGGAGAAGTACAATTCCCTATTTACGCATCTACGCGGGATCTTCGGGTACTCGGAGGTGCGCAAGGTTATCTTGACGAGGCGCATGACAAATGAGGCGTTCATCGTGTCCTCCGGTGATAATCAAATCACAGCACGCCTGGCCAGCATAATGCGCGGCCAGTCTATGTCCCTCGCAGACCAGAAGGTGACTGCCGAGCGTGTGTTGGAGGTGAACTACCGCCACCCTCTGGTGGACGAGATGTTCAAGCGCTTCACCGTGAACGAGGATGACGAGGTGGCGACAGACATTGCGTGGGTGCTGTACGATACGGCGAACTTGCAGGCCGAGTTCCCGGTAGCGGACGTGGCGGCCTATGCGAAGCGCATTAACCGTCTGCTCCGCAGCAGCGTCGATCTGAACGCGGACGACTCGCTGCTACCGCCGGACGACGACGAGTACACCGTCTTCGACACAGAGACGGAGGAGGAGAAGCCGACGAACGACGCCGAGTACACCGTCTCCGACACAGCGACGGAGGAGGAGAAGCCGACGAACGACGCCGATGCGAGCGAGACGACTGGAGCGGATAGCGATGGCGATCTATAGCAGGTCAGTCCCCCGACGCTGCTCCCCTTTGGTGCACCTCTACTTCTTGGTCACTTGACTACTATCATTGTCGCTGTTATGAGGCGTTCCCCAGGACTAACTCTTCTCGTTTTTCCCCTCTCCCTCTCTCTAACTGCGGCAGCCACGATGGTAGTCTTCTACCCCCCCCCCCTCCATCAAACGACGTTCCCCTGTGCTCATGGCGATGGTATCCAGACTTGTTTCGTGTGAAAATAAAATCCAGTTGGGCTTTTACTTATGCGTTCTTCTTTCCTCACCTTCTCTTGTGCATTTTGTTTTGTTTTCGCTCGCTCACTTTCGTCTTCATTCTGTTTCTCTTTCCCGTTCATAACGTTGTCTTGTGTCGCCTGCTGTGCGGGTGCGGGTGTGAACGCCCGCTCCATCTCTGCGTGCGTGGGAAGCGAGACGGAGGGAGAAGGGGGGGGGCGTCGCGCATCGGACCCATCGCCTCCTTTTCTGCCACTCCTTCCCCTCCTCTTCGTAGACCTTTGCGTGAGCTCCTCTTCTGTAAAATTTTCGCTTTCCTTCCTCCTTCCCTCCGTTCCCTCCCCCGTCATCCCCCCCACTCAACCGTGCGTAAATAGGGTGCAGCCATGCATCTACTTCACTCCGTTGATGAGGAAGAGAGTTTTGGTGACAGTTGGGGGTTTTGCACTTTCGCCATGTGGGTGACTGCGCTGGGAACGATTAGTCGTATCCTATGCACTGCAGAGGAGTAGGAGCGCTGTGGAAAGGTCAACTGAGGAAGAGACAGGACTGGGAGACAGCAGAGACGATTGGAGAGAGCACAGTTTCGTTTCCGCGCATGTACTTCTCTGCGGTCGTCTCTCCAACTCTCTTCTTCCCATCCAGTCCGGGAGAGGAAAAGGCTGATATCCCCACGATAGGCACATACTGCACACCACTGAGTAAACAGAAAACCGACAAGAAATAGAGCCAAAACACAACACTACGCTTCTCTCGTGCTTGACGTGTGCGCCAATGTTATCGTTCATGCACACTTGCACTCTCCCCACAAACATCCAAGGAAGCCAGTCAGAGCGGTGACCAAGAAAGACAGATAGAGAGGAGAGGTACATGCGTGTATTAGCATGCCCGCATGAGCGGTGTGTGTGTGTGTGAAGGGTGATTGAGGCTCATGCCGTGAGCTGCCGCTTGTGGGGAGCCCTCAGACCTTCCTCTACCCCTTCGCCTCGCTTGGGTAGCGGCGTCTCTCTCGGTTGGTTATTATGAAATGCGACGGTGTGTACCAGGCGAACCTCTGGCCGAATCCTATCAAACGCCCAGAGAAGGTGGATGACCGCATTCGCCATTTACTTACTCGCGAAACCGTACTTCTTCCGCTAGCATGTGCGTTCATCGACTTCACCCACTCCGATCTGCCTTGGTCTTTATTCTGCGGTCCACTCCTTTTCTCTCCTACAGCTCACTCAGCACACAGGCGCAGACCAAGGACGAAGCATCTCTCACGAAGGCGTACATAGCCATCGCTCTTCCACACACACACACACACACCGAAACCCAGAGGCTAGCAGTTAGCGGGCCGCACTTCCGCTGCCCGTCGTACCTCCTCGTGCCTTTACCCCTTCTTTCTGTGTTCCTTCGCTCCTCTCTGTAGTTGGCGTGTCCGTGCGTGTATGGGAAAGGAGCTGAGTTGATTTGGCACGCCCCATTCATGTCACAGGCCCATAAGGCTACCCCACGACACAATCGCAGCAGAGGAAGAGAGAAACGACTCACCGCGTGTGCGTCTCTCCGTCACGCTACTTCTCCGCTGCACCTTCGCCAGATGCACACAGACGCACATACGCTCTGCAGCGTCTCCAGTTTCTAAGTCGCCCCTCCCTCCCCCAAAGAGAATGCCATCTAATAGCACCTCTGCCTCCTCGCCTGGCAAGGCGATGGCGGGGCCAAAGCTTGTCGGCCAGCTGCGCTCGTCGGAGCGCGTGCTGGATCGGCTCACAAGCAGTTCCATGGACCATCTCGTTGCTTCTCGTCGAAGCGGTGATGCCGTGTTGCGGGAGTCCCTCACTGCACTGTACTCACTCGCGACGAAACTGCACTCACCTGCGCTGCGCTTCGCCTCAAGCACCATCGAGACGCGTAAGGAGAGGCACATCACCACAGAGCAGGTGTGGGGCCAGCTGAACGTCCTGATGCGGCCGGTGCTTCGCCAGCTGGGGAATAATGTCCACCGTGCCAGGTTGCTCTACGGTGGCAGCGCCGAGGGCGCCTCAGCGAAGGCGACGCAGCAACGATCTCGCAAGGCCAAAGCGACGACAGACAAAGACGATGACGGTGACCGTAGCGCAGACGAGCCCGACGGCGACGTCGCGGGGAAGGCTATTCTTTCTACCCGCACCTCGGAGTTGGATGAGAGTGACCTAGATGAGGAGATCGAGTCTCTGCTGGCGAAGCAGGCGGAGAGGCGCAGACTGCGGAAGGAGGCGAGAGGGGGTGGCGGCGGCGGCGATGATTCGTGGCGCTACGCCTTCGGCAAGGAGAACGCCGGTGAGGAGGACGATGAGGAGGACGACTGGAACGGCGAGGGCTCTGACCACGGCCGATTGCGCCGCCGCCGCCGTCAGGAGGTCGAAGAGAAAGTTGAAGAAGAGGTCGGCATGGACTTCGAAGAGGACGTGCGGGATGGGGCGCTGGCGAACCAGCACGCGCGAGATCGCAACCTGCGGGCCATGGTAGACGCCCAAGATGATGCAGAGCCCGAGGAGGACCTCGCCGCGCTCCGTGAGCTATACGGTGACGACTTCGAGGATGACGGGCGAGGCTTCTTGGGAGAGGAGGAGGACGAGGACCCGGATATGGAGGAGGACATCGAGCTTGACGATCCAGCCAACGAGGCGGCCGATGACGCGTACAACGAGCGGGACGGAGCGTACTTTGGCAAGGGCGACATCCTCAACGACGAGGCAGGCGACTTCGAAGAAGAGCACGGAGGCTACGGTAGTTGTGCCAGGTACAGTGGCGGTGAGGATGGTGACGACACTGGCGTTGCGCTGCAGGACGAGGCGAAGGAGATGGATGAGGAGCTGCTCGCCGCCCTGGAGGACCCAAGCCTATCTGAGCTGCAGAAGGAGCGCCTGCGTGAGAAACATATGGTGCGCAAGATGGAGGAGAAGCGACTGTTTTCCACCGACTGGAGCATGGTGGGCGAAACGACCGCCAGCAAACGCCCACGCGACGCACTGCTGGAGGTGGACAACCTGGAGTTTGAGTACGGCATGAAGGCGACCCCGGTCATCACCGAGGCGTTCACCGCCAAACTGGAGGACCGCATCAAGCAGCGCATCCAGGACGAGAACTACGACGATGTGAAGCGCAAGATGGTCTTGTCAACAGAGGCTGACATTACTCACTTGAAGTACGACGCTGCCCTCGATGCGCAGAAGTCAAAGATGTCGCTGATGGACCTCTACGAAAAGGATTTTCTGGAGAAGCAACGCCTCGCAGACGAGGCGGCCGGCGGCCCTGATGCAGCGAGAGCCGAACCGCTCACGGAGATCGAGAAAGATGAGCTGCGGGCGATCCAGATGTGGCAGCGGCTGGCTCAGCACCTCGACGCCCTGAGTAACTTCCACTACACGCCCAAACCGGTGCAGCAAGACCTTGAAGCACGCGTGCGCGCAGTAGAGAACCAGGCACCGGCTGTGGTGATCGAGAATGTGGGCAACTTCGCCACGACTCGCGAGAACGCACTGGCCCCGCAAGACCTTTACCGTGGCTCATCGCACCGCTTCGCTGATGTTGGCATTGATGAACTGACGCCAAAGGAGCGCCAGACCTTGCGCCGCTCCAAGAAAGAGGCGGGAAAGAAAGATAAAGAGCGCAAGGAGGCCCGTGGCAAGCAGCGCGCCGATGCGCGCAAGCAGAAGCAGCAGTCGGCAGAGTAGGCGGCACAATAGAGGTAGCTGCAGAGGAGCGGGTGAGCGACATTTGGCATGCGCGATCACTGCAGGTGTGCCTCGCTTTCGCTGTGGTGTCTTCGAATCCTGTGATGTGGCGACATCTACCCCCCAGATGCACGTGCCTGGCTCCGATATATACGTGTGTTAATTACTTTGAACACTAAGTTGCTGTCCCTTCCCCCCTTCCCCTCGCACCCGGGCGCACGTACTCTCACGAGTGCACGGTAGAGAGAGACATTCAACCCCCTCTCTCTTGGGCATGTGCATGGATGTAGGCGGCACTCAAGCGTATAATCATCTACTAATCAACTGTCGAATGACACACACACACACACACACACACATGCATGCATGCATGATGTCGCTCTCTGACCCGGTCTCCTACGCACGCGCAGTCCCCGCGCATACATGGGAGAAGGGTGATGACTGTGCTCGCTCTTACCACTTCACACCGTGGACAATGTCACGTAGACGTGCGTGGAGGGGTGATAGCGAAGACAGAGACTGCGGTGCACACACACCCAGGGTGCACATCCAGTGCAGCCTGGCCTGCTGGTTCAATAGAACGAGCCGATAGCGGCACTTGGCGAAGACGGAGCTGCTCGATGGCACCTGGACAAGCGACCACGGCTGCTCCCTTCTGGTAATGTTGACGCCGAACGCCGAGCAGTCCAGCGGCGCTATGAGGCGCCCTCACGGATCGAACGAGGTGAGCGCAGAACACCTCTTTTTTTTTTCCATAAAACTGACTGGCACGGCCACGTGCTCGCTAGTTGCCCTGCTCTCCTCCCCCTTTTCCCTTTCGTATCCTCTTCTGCCCCCTTCTCGCTCCCTACTGCCGTCTCTGGTTGATTTCCCAGACGAATGCGTGCGCGCACCGATCGCCGCTCCACGTTTCTCCCTGTCTGTCCTTATCTTTACATCTCTCTGTGTGTGTTAGTCTACGCATGCCGCAGTCGGGTGCAGTGACAGTCTGCTTGACGTGCTTTCTTCCCTTCCCTTTCGGATGAGCACAGTCCATCCCTTGCCCACCACCACACAAAGCTCATCCAAGAAAGAGAGGCAGTGTTGTTGATGCTTTGTTTTAGGGGAGCAAGCGATAACCTCAGTGGCCATTTTACGATGGCCTCACCCATCCACTGACCTAGCTCATCACTGGGCAGCACACGCCTGCATAGACACCGAAACGAACGTCAACACTTACACCCAGGCATAGCCAGGTAGCTCGGTAAATGAGCCCACTAGTCCTCTCCGCCGCTCATGGACAAGGAGTACGAACAATGCATGTGCCACTACGCCACCAGTTTGTTTTCGCGAACATGGATCGCTGCCAGCGACACAGAGCCTGCTCTTGTTTGGAGCAAGCGTGAGGAGACGGCGTGCAAGAGTCGAAAACCTACTTCTTCGCCGAAGCCCCCGAGAACAAGCAACAGCTCCAAGCTGGATGACAAGGCGCCTGCGTAGCCCCCTCTCCAACACTCGGTACCGTGACCAGTTCCTGAAGTTGACTCCTGCCCCCATCTCCACCGCTGCTGCCCATGAGGCGATGGGTTGTGGGGCAGCGGTGTCCGTTCTAATTTCTGAAGAAGAGGATGGGCAGGGCGACAGCAGCAGAAATACGCCGCCGTCGTCGCCGCCGCAGGAAGGTGTCATGCATATCTCTAGTAAAAGGACGTGCGACATTCTCGTCTGTCTCCTCGCCGCGGAGGCACAGAGGTCTGCAGTGGCCCTGCATTCCGGACCTCTCAACGCCAGAGCACGGGCAGTAGGGTAGTAATTGTGAGCCGGCCAGGCAGGAAGATGGTGGGGCGCAGCTGTATTGAGGCACACGCGCCAAAGGGTCCCTCGACAAAGTCCAAATCCTCCTCGCGGGGACGCCATGTCCGCGCCAACGCCGGTGACGAGGTCAGCACAAAATGCCAGCGTTTAGTGGAGGGGTTTTCTTTATCGTGGGGGGTAAGAGACTACTGACTGAGCAGCCAGGCGCGTGTCTGAGCTGTATGTGTGTGTGTGTTACACACACACATACAGCTCTTTTCTCGCTATGGTTAGTTCTCCCCCTCTCCACTCTACATCCTTAGTTCGTGCGTCTTGTATAAGCCTGTCAGTGTGTGCGTGCTTGCGGCGATTCCCATCGCTCTCCTCTCTGTTGCCCCTCACGCTCTCTTTAGGAGTGTGTGTGTGTGTGTGTGTGTGCGCTGTGGCAGCTCTACTATGCCCGATACCCCCGTATAGGACAGTCTTCGAGGTGTGTGCTGTGCGTCATCTGTCGTGCTTGTATTTCTTCTCAGGGGGTCATTTGACAAACAGAACGACACAAAGTAGAGATGGAAAAGGATGGCAGAGATGCACGTGGGCTCATTGTGGCCGGGGGAGGGGAGGGGAGGGGAGGGGAGTGCTCAAGGGCTCTTTTTCTCCACATCTTCTTTTTTCCCCCACAGCGACGCATTCTCTCGTCATCGAGCTCATTCCCTTCTCTCTCAGGCGTCCCTCCTGCCCACCTTTTCAAAGTCCCCCCTTTTGCGTGTCCCTTTCCCTCCCTCTCCACAGTCCGCGTCGCTTCTCTTTCCTTGTCCACCACCTCTGCGCTTTGTTGCTGTAATGGCTCAGCAGCACTCACCGATACTGCAGACCCCACACACACACTCGCGCGTGCCACATCTTCACGCTCAATCCTCGTGAGGAGACGTCTTTCTATAATCAGTAAAGGAGGAGGTCGTACACGCTGACACGTCCTTCATCCTAAGCCCCTGCCTCCCTGCAGCAACCAGAGGTCCTGCGGCGGATCAAATCAGCAACACCATCGCCACCGCCACCACTGTCATTCAGGCCAAAAAACGCCTCTTGTTCTAACGGTGTCGTTGTAGTCAAGGCCGCACTGTACTTTCGCCCTCCTCTGTGCTCTATCGCTAACTTAAAGTGAAGGTGAAGCAGCTCTGTACGTCCTTCCGCGGTCACTCTCCCTCTCTCGACTTCAGCGCAGACAGACGTGTACGCCTCCGCGCTGCTGGACCGCCCTTCGCGCTCTCTTCTTGCTCCGACGGTGCTCTCGTGAGCCTGACCCACGACCTCAGAGCCACGCCTCTCCCCCTCTACTTTTCCACTGACCGTCAAAAAGGCGTCGCTCTTCAGAGTTTGCGCCCTCCTCCTCGCTCCGCACCTCGTCCACTGCACGACAATGCCATCCTTTCAGATGCACCCCAGTTTTGCGGGGCAGAGCATCCGCACCAATCCGTGGAGGCCGACGCAGCTTATCCTCTCTGCCTCTCAGAACTTCGGCATTGTGGGCTCTGGTAAGGTGTACGTCGTCGAGGCCGCCACGGGTTTTCAGGCGGGCTCACCGGTCTCCCTCGTCGGATGCTGGGGTACCTCCGACGGCGTCTTCGACGCGTGTTTTAGCGAGGTCGATCAGAACATCGTAGTGACCGCTTGTGGTGATGGCGTGAAGGTGTACAGCTTAGCGATGAGTCTCAACCGGGATGGCGTCATGCCCCTTGTGCACAACGCCGAGCACCAGGCAGAGGTGTCGTGTGTCGTGTGGAACTCAGGCCGCCGAGACACCTTCTACTCCGCCAGCTGGGACACTACCATCAAAATGTACAGCGCGGCGAAGCCGGAGGCGTCGATAGTGACGATGCAGGAGCACTTCAAGGAGGTGTACGAGGTGGCCACGACGGGGCACAGCCCGTCTTCGATCCTGTCCTGCTCCGGTGACGGCTCGTGGAAGCTGTGGGATACCCGCACCCCGCAGCGGTCTGTACTGACACAGATGGCACATCAGAATCAAATCGTGCTTTCCATCGACTTCTGCAAGCGTGATCCGAACATCTTCGCGAGCGGTGGCGTCGACCGTACCGTCCGCATCTGGGACGCTCGCCGACCCAACCAGCCGCTGGTCTCCTTCCCTGGCCACGACCAAGCCTGCCGCCGTGTTCGGTTCTCGACCCACAATCCGTCCATGCTTGCCTCCTGCGGCTATGACATGCGCGTATGCGTGTGGGACCTCTCGAAGCCGCAACAGCCCTTGACAGCCCGCTATCAGCACCACCGAGAGTTTGTCGTCGGCCTTGAGTGGTCGCAGGCCGCGCCGAATGCCCTCGTCTCTACCTCGTACGATGGATTGGCCTTCTTCTGGTCTGTGGGCCAGGCAGCGACGCCGTCGCTGCCGACCCAGCAGCTGCCCCAGGCCATGCCGCCGCCGCGCGTGCCTCGGCCGCGCACGAAGGTGTTGCCAGGATTGCCAGAGCCCGGCATGCCGATAGCGATGCCGGCGGCGTCTCCGCCGCGATCCCCTCGGTAAGGCGAGCGAAGAGGGAAGCCACCACTGTGCGTGCCGCTCTTAATTTCCAGTGCTGCATGATCTGAAGCATTGACGCGCGTCAGTACGTCCTTGTGTGCGCGCAGGAGAGGAAGATAGGGACGGCGACGTGGCTGAAAGTTTCCAATCTCGCTCTGACTCCGCCTTTCCTCACAATATGAGCGTCGTCTGCGACAGGAACAGCGGCAGGAATCAACTTCTCTTTCTTCTCGCTCTCCTGTGTGTGTGTGTGTGTGTGTGTGTGTGTGTGTGTGTGTGTGTGTGTGTGCATGTGAGGTGTGCGTCCGTGCTCTCCACCTGTACGCACACGCACGGAGTGTCGCTTTCTGAACGCTCCCTCCTCCCTCTGTGTGCTTCGCCTCTGGCGCCTGACAGGCTATGGTGGGTGGGCTTTCGAACTCGTAAGTCCCCTTAAGAGTGGTGACAGGCGCAGGTGCCGCACCACTCATGCCTGCACGACCGCCTCTTGGCTGCTCCCCCTCTCCCTCGTTCCGATGACTTTTTGTCGTCGTTCGCCTCTCCCGTGGTGGGCCCCTGATGGCAGGGGGGCACCGCAGCGCGTGGCATAATGGTCCAGTACCCTCACTCCAGGGGGGGGTGGGGAGGCCAAATAACCCCCCTATCCCTTGCCAATGCCGAACCGCCTCTCGTGGTGGCGGGTCCCGGCGCCCGCGACGTGTCTAGGCCAGAGCGGCGTGCCGCTGCTGGTGTCGGCGGTCGGGTCGTGGATGGCGCTGCGTCGGAGCGGCCTGCAACAGTGAACATGACTGTGCCACCCATGTGATGGGCAGAGTGTCGGCGTGGTTCGCACGCATCCCACCTCGGGCCTCGCCGCCTGATGGTGTGGGGAACCTGCGAAGCGGGGAATGGGCAGAGTTTGGGGCGGAGGCCGTGCGCCGGCACAGTCGCCGGAGCACTGCCGTAGCGCGTGCCGAGCGCTGCTTTGCACCACAAGGTGGGCGGGTGGCAGGCCAGGGTGGTGTGGGGTTGGGCTCCTGCTCTGTATGGCAGAGTTTGGGGACATTGCGAAAACAATTTATTGGGAAGCTACATAAAGGCGATGAGGGGTCGGTACGCCCGCCGCATCTGGTCTGAGGTTTGTATACGTGTCTCTCTATTCATCTTACGTCTCTCTCCCTCTCTCGCCTCTGTCCTCCTCTCTCTCTCTCTACACTGGCGCTTCTTCCCAGCAGCCGAAGTGGACTTCATTGGCTGCACTTCACCCACCCATGTCTCCAACAGGATTGCAGAGCTCATCTCTGAGAAAATTTCTCTATGCCGGCGCGGACTGTATCGCCTGGTAGTGCGCGTTCAAACGGACTCAAGCACGGAAGCGCAAGCACTGGCGTGCTGAATACTCTGAGCTTCACCGTGCAGGACCGCAGGCTGAACACGCGACTGCTGAACGAGACGCAGCGACGCAAAGCCCAACTGTTTGGAATGACGAGACACGACGTTGCCCATCAACTGCACCGATACAACGTGCAGCCATCCTTAGTAATGGACGAGGGGCGTCGCGATGGGCCCAGAGTGGGGAAGAGCGCATCGCATAACAGGTCGACTACCGCCACCAGCAAGGCAGCATCTGGGGCTGTCGCAGACGCGATCGGTGCCTCCAGCTCTCCCTCGGACAACCACTCAACAGCTGTGGCGTCCTCGTCTTTCGGCAGAGACGCCCACTCACGCTGGCAGGCGCAGGGCGCCTATCCCTTGCACAAAAAAGAGGACACAGTTTACGCCAGGGTGAGCACGTCTACCTCACCCGACGAACACGACGAAGAGGTCGGTTCAGTGTTGCCGGTGCCGCCAACGGGGTTATACGAGGAATGGCTTTCAGCTGGTTGTCCGACTGGACCATGGTCCGCGCTGTTACAGGAGATGTACGGACTGTTGGAGGCGGAGCGGGCCTTTCTCACGACCAAGTACAACCCAAAGGTAAGGCCTCAGCCGTAGTGACCCCCTGCCGCTTCCTTTTTTCCTTTTCCCATTTTATCCTCTCTCTTTCCGCTTTCTCACCAAATTATATGCCTGCCAGCACGCCCGCATTCATGTACTCTACACACCTTCTTGGGCACTGCTTCGAAGTTGCTCCTTTTCGAGTCGGCCAGGTGACAAAGCAAACAAAAAGGAAGGAAAGGCCTGCCCAAACTCACTCAGTCACGCATTGACACTCAGGCAACAAAACAGCAAGGCATAGACGATACAAGGGCGACGTGTCTGAAGGGAGGGGGAGAGCGGTGTGGTCAGTTGTGACATCTCACACTCTTGTCTCCCACCAACCCTCCTTTTACGTCTCTCTTGTTTTGCGCCTCGTCTCTCGTCTCTCGTCTCTCTCTCTTTTCCTCACTCTTCCTATCCCTTGCGCAAGCCTCTATTGCTCTCCGGTTACTGGTGTGCGTGCGTACGTGTGTGTGTGTATGGGCTTCTTTTCTCTTTGCGCGTGTTCCCGCCTTCTTTTACGTGGGAGCTGATGTGGGAGCGTACAGGCGTGCATGCGCACGCTTGTCTCCTCTTCCCCTCCCCTCTACCTTTCCACTTTTTCTGATGTTGAAGGCTCTAAACAGCAGAAGAAGTTATAAAGGCTAAAGTAGAATGCTGGGTGGGGAAGTGGCGATAGGGAAGGGGAGGATATTCCCCCCCCCCCCACGCACACACCCTTCCTCTATGTCTATGTGCTTCGCCATTTGCCTTTCTGGAGTTTTCGCACTCTCTGCCGCTTTGCAGGCGGCTGTGCTGCTGCCCATCAAGAGGAGATTTATACGCACAGCACAGATGCAGGGCTCCGCCATCTCTCCTCCCTGTCTCCTCTCTTCTTCTTACCTTCTGTTCATGTTGCATCACTTGTGGAGCGAAGATGCCGCATCTCGTTTTTCTCTGCCGGTTGGCGTGTCAGCGCTGCAGCATTGGGTGTCCTTTCTCTAGTTCTTTTCATCCGCCTCTTGTGTAGCTCTGCACGTGAAGGCGGTACTGCATCGCAGGGACCTTGATAGTGCTGTCCTTGCGCCTTTCCGCTGAGAAACTCCCTTTGTTTTCCTTTGCTCCGAAGATGAAGTAATCACAGGCCATCTCTGATGTGAAGGTGTACCCCTCCTCTTCGCATACCCGAGTACATAGCCGAAGCAGTGATGGCATTGCCGGAGGTAAGGGCGCCGACAAGCCCGCCCCAACGGTGCTGCTCCTCGGTGGGCTGGGGGAGTCGGCCTCCATCTTTGGTATCTAACCCAGTTCCGCCCTTGTCCGTCCCACAAGCGGTGCGGACAAGGGCGGCTGCGACCCACATGTCACATCTGTTCCCCGAGTTCAAGCTGCTGCTGGACCAGCAGGCGCCGGAGGAGACGGAAGCGGTGCTCATGCAGGCTGACATCTTACGGCCGTCTCACGTACAACACGCCTTCCCCCCCTCCCCCACCGTGACTGCAGAGTCGACGGCGAGCCGACTCATGCCGTTCTCAATTTGGCAGGAGAGACGTCGTAAGGGTTCATGGAGCCGCGTTACAGGAGCAATACTGTGCAGCTGCAGCAGCTGTACACTATCGAGGCAGCAAGGATAGGCTGTGAGAGACCCATTCATGCCAGCACGTCGAAGGTGTTTAGTGGCAGACAAGCTGCCTCGTCACTTTGTGAAGAGGACGATGCAGTGACGCCTGGTGAAAGCGTGGACCCCTGTTGGGTGGTACCACGAGGAGGAGGAGCGGCATCTCCACACGTATTGCGACACGCTGGTCTGGCGCATTGCGCGGATTCCCATTGTATACGACTCAACCCATCTGCGTGGCCTCCTGCAGCGACTGTACTGTAGTGTCGTGTGCGCGTACGATGGGCACGTGATGCGGTGCCTCTGGGACCTATCGCTTCGGTTGCACACGGTGTACAACCGAGACACCACTGCTGTGATCTGGGATGCGATGGTAGCAGGGGCGAACCACTCATGCTACCACATTGTGGACGACGACGCCACGTCGCAGGGCACGCTGAACCAAGTTATTATCAGTCTCTTTCGGTAATTGCGTGTCTAATACGCTGGCGAGGTGGCGGAGCTAAAGGCGCAGCACTATACACCGGAGTCGCTGGAAGATGAAGTGAACGGCGATCACGTAGAGCTGTGGAATGAGATGTTGGCAGAGCTGACTACTGCATCGACGCCGCTGACACCACATCTGTGCCCGAAGTAGCTCTGCTGCGATCACATTACCCTGGCTGGAAACAAAGCTGAAGGCGCTTTGTTTCACGTGCAGCTGTCTGCATCTGCCAGCCGAGCTGCCGCGGGACACGGCGAACTATTGAACTGCACAGGATGCCTTCTCAGCATGGTCTGTCACTATACAGCGGTGTCATACTGCAGGAGAGACCGAGAGTGCTCAAGGAGTGGTGGACGTACGTGTGTCTCTACGTGCGTTCCCTCTTTGTTTGTGGGTGGCTCTTGGGCTCCCGCTGCTGGTGTTGTCCTTCCCCTCTTGTTCTCTTGCTTCACCGCTTCCCACGGCTCCTTTCATTTCTCTCTCCATTGTCATTCCACCGGACCCACATGAGAGCGAAAGATCACCGCGCATTAAGTGCGGAAAGGAGAGTAGACGTAACGCGCCGCAATCACTCAATCACACACACACACAACCATACCGCACTTTCTCTCCTTCTCCCCCTCAGAGAGCTCAACGCCCTCACCTTTCTCTTTTGCTTTCCCTTCATTTCCTCTCTTACATCAACAACACGCACCGCTTGTAGTCTCAGCCATGCTGCACCGCTCTTTCTTTCGCTTCGCTGCACTAGCGGACAAGAAGGCGTTTATGGAGCTCGTCAAGGCTCTCCGGTACCGTACAGAGGCCCCCATATCGGACTGCAGCGCTGCGCTCACGGAAGCCGCCGGGGACATGGATGCGGCCATGCAACTGCTGCGCAAGCGCGGCGTTGCACGGGCGATGAAGAAGGGCGATTGCGTGACGGAGCACGGCTTCGTTGTGAGCTGTGTCGGATCGACCCCAGCGAGCGGAGCGGCTATCATAACCATGTGTAGCGAGACTGACTTTGCGGCCCGCAATGAGCACTTCCAGAGGACATGCGTGCAGGCGCGTGACCAGCTGCGCAAACTCATGGACGCTACGAACGGGGCAGTTCTCGCAAACCCCGAGGAAGCTGCCAAGCAGCTGAGCGACATCATGGGAGAGGAGCTGCGTGCGGCCATCGCTGTGCTTGGGGAAAACATGCGAATACGCAGCATCGCCCCACTCGTACCGGCGCCGCACATGTCCGAGCGACTTCTTGTTGGAAGCTACACACACGGTGTCTTGAACGTCGATGGCGTCGGCCGCATCGTGGGGCTCGTGGCGGTGAGTCAAGTTCGGGAGAACGAAGTGATTTCCAAGGATGTGCTGACTTCCATCGGTCGCCATTTTGTGGCCACCTCAGGTGCCGAGGGCAACTACGCGCACCAGAACTTCTTCGGTAGTGAGACGGAGACGGTGGGCAAGTGGCTGAAGCACCACGGTCTCACGTTCAGCAGCAGCCTTGTGCAGGAGTTTGGGAAGGAACCGGTCGTGCACACCGCGGCTGAGCCCCACCAGTAGGGAGAGATCATGCCTATTCGGCCACCTGGACTGGGTAACGCTTTTGCTATCGGAGAAGAGGCGCGAAGTAGAGAGGGGGGAGGGGGCCAAGATGGACGCAGCGCTCCGACTGTGGCGCTGCGTGCGCTTATGTTCTCCGTAATGTCTCATGTCATTAGTCACCACAGTCGCCCTCTCTTCTCCCCCTTCTCTCGTCCGTAGGACACCGTCTCGCACTCCCTCACCCATCGCGCGCTCGCCCCTGAGTGCCATCACTGTTGTCCCGCTCTAGGCGATGCGTTGCGTCCGTCACAGATCCTTTTTTTTTTTTGCTTCTCTCTGGGTTTCGTCTAGGCGTCGTCCTTGTCGTTGGTGATGCTGCGCCACGTTGTCGAACACGTCAAGCAGAGAGGAAGGGGTCAACCTCTCCCCCCTCCCCTCCCCCCTCTCTCCCCCCAGACACACAGACAGACAGACAGTTCTTGTTTCGTTGGTGAAGGGAGAGGATTGTGGAAAACGAATGCTTCACGAAGACAGGCAGACTCAGCTGCGCGCAGGGGAGGGGTCGACTCCTGTGTCCTCCTCCTCCTGTTCTCTGCTACGTAGCTGTTGTGGCCATCTGCATTCTCCTTCTGCTGCAGTGGTGGCGTCTATGTCACCCGCGGCGGCTCCTCTTTCTGTGGGTGTTGTAAAGGGGGCTGGACCTCTTGTAAGCCATGTGAGTTCGGAGTGTGCGAGCGTATGCATGCGCATCTTTTCTTTCTCTGGTACCCTCTCTTCCTCGCCGCTCTCTCTCCCCTGCTCGGGTGGCTTCCCTTCACAACTCGTGTAACGTGCTTGCTGCTTCGCTTTCCTTCACCGCGCTCATTGATGTGGCATGGCATGGCGGTACTGGGCCTATGATCGCCGGCCTCCTACTCACCCACTTGCACGCTTGGCTATCAGCACGGCTATCAGCACGGCTATC
Organism: Leishmania braziliensis MHOM/BR/75/M2904; assembly: GCF_000002845.2. Classification (NCBI taxonomy): domain Eukaryota; phylum Euglenozoa; class Kinetoplastea; order Trypanosomatida; family Trypanosomatidae; genus Leishmania; species Leishmania braziliensis. The sequence continues at coordinate 262,851 of NC_009321.2, read as the reverse complement.
AGTGGCGAGCCTGTTAGCGGTTCTCCATTTTATGTCACTGTAGTGCCGACCAACACACAGAGGCACATTTGCTGGTCTTTGTGCGCGAGTAAATTTCCCTCTCTTTCCCGAGCGTCTGAGTGTCGGTGTGCAAGCGCAGCACTGAAGGACGGACCAGCAGGCGACACCATCGCTGAGGCGTCACACAACAGAGTAGCACCGAGAGGCATCTTTGCGCGTATATTTCTGTAGACAAGGCACCGGGAAGAGGACGAGACGCAGAGAGGAAAGGCGCGTTTTAGACTGCACACCATGACGTCCGTAATAACACCACCGGCGCTGTCCTTCAAGCGCAAGGCCATCACCGAAACTGCTTCCCCCGCCCATGGGTGCCTTCTTGTCTACCCGATGAACAAGAAGTCGAAGCAGCGCGTTGCCGTGGGAGACAGCACGGGCCTCTTCAAGGCCTTCTCCGTGGGCAAGCGTCTGGAGCCGGTGGTTGTCTTTGAGACCCTGGAGACAGTCGCGCAGGCAGGCGAGGGCGGTGTGGAAAAGGAGAAGAAGGCTATCACTGCCGCCACGCTCTTCTCGGAGCAGCTCTTCTACATCCAGGGCAGCGTTATTCATGCATACTCGCGCAAGGGCAAGCCCTTCTTTACTGTGGACACAAATGTTACGGAGAAGGTGCACTCGTTGGCCATCGAAACGCCCTTCATCTTCTTAGCGGGAGACTTCATGGTCACCACGATGAGTGAGACGAAGGAGGTCGGTTTTTTCTTGTCTCCTGATCGCGTGAACGACATGTGCGTGTACGCCGTCCCCAGCGCCACAGTGCGTGACGGCGAGCGCCAACTAGGCGACTACGTGAGTTGCCTGGCGTGTAACGATCGCGTTCTGCGGTTGGTGCAGGCAAACAGGCTGGTGGAGGAGATCAGCTGCGAGGCTGCCCTCACTACTGTCATTTACCACAACCTTTCGCGGCTGCTGTTCTACGGAACGCAGTCGGGCACCATAGGCGTCATGGCGGTGATGGAGAGCGGAGGGCTGCGCAGGGTAGACGCCCCCATGCTAAAAGGTCTCGGTGGCACCATTACCAGCCTCGGTTTGGCGGATGTGAACGCGGATGGGCAGGATGAACTCCTTGTCGGGTATGACGACGGCACTGTGTGCGTCTTAATCGTGCAACCGAGTGGCTCCTTGAGCTCCACCGGCGTGAGCACCGTGCAGCTCACCCCAGTATGGGCAGGGGGTGTCGGGGAACGGGTGATGAGCATTGCTGGCGGCATCATCACACAGACGGCAGCGCAGCCAGACGTCCTTGTGCACACGTTCAGTGGGCAGGTGATCGCCTTCACTCTGGATACTGATGAACCCAGGGAGAATGCCCAGGCAGCCGCGGCGGACGCAGCGGTGAAGCAGGCAACGCTCATAGCGAAGCAGCAGGATACCCAAGGCGAAATCGAGCAGCTGCGGGCACTCGTTGCGCAGCGCACCAGAGAGCTGAGTGAGGCCCCGGTGCTGCGGGAGGTGGGGGATGCACCCGTGCTGACGGTGAGGGCCCGCTTCAAAATGTCTGTCATCCTCACGCCGGTGGAAGGGACACCGATGCTGTCGCTGGTGGTGTCCGCCGATGCCCCGCTGTACGGCATGCTTCTCCAGTGCAACGCAGCGCTGACCTTTGTGTCCACTGAGAGTGCCACGGTGAAGACGCGGGCTGCGGGCGGCGGGGCAGCGTCGACGTCGCCATCCTCGCTGAGCTCCACCTCGACGGTAGGGCCGTCGACCACCATTGCCACTATCACACCTGCGCAGCGAGGCAGCAAGCGTCTTGAAGTACACATGTGGGTGGACGAGGGTGTGGCCGACACCCTCCGCGCCACTGTCTACAGCGCTCAGGCTCCACGAACAGCGCAGATCAAGTACATTCCCCTCTGCGCCCTTCCCCTGTACGAGCGTGTGCCGAGTGGAGAGGCTTCGCTGTTGTCAAGCGAGGTGGTGCAGTCCATGTCGCGCCTGATCATTCTGGGGGCTTTCCAAGGGCAGGATGCTCTAATATGGCTGGGGCAGCTTGTGCCCAGCATGGCGGACGTTCCGCGCTGCGTAGAGGACCACCAGCGCTTTGTTTTCACGAGCCGCTTCTTGGGGTCGCTGCTGACAGTTGACATCGAGGATGACCAGGATAGTGACAGTTGTAGCCGCGTCATCTTTGGCTGCAACTCTCTCGTCACGCTCGCCACCATTAAGCGGCACATTGTACAGGCGTGTGCGGAGCGCAGCCTCAGCATCAGCACGCGTGAACACATTCTCTGCCAAACGGTTCTCCATCAGCTGCGGCAGCTGTACCCACTCATGTCGAGCCTGTCAAGTAGCCAACGGCGCTGGAAACTTCTACAGGGACTGCGTGAGCTGCAGGGGGCCGAGGGCAATCTGAGCTTCCTTCCTCAGTCCTTCCAGGAGGTGTTGGCGTCCGCGGAGGAGGTGCAGGCAGAGGCGGAAGCGGAGGCACAGCAGGAGGGATACCTAAAGCGGTCCGTCACCGCCCTATACCGCAGCTTTGTGTACTTCAAGGGCCACGCGCCTCTCTTCGGCGAGACAATTCGCGTGCAGCTCGAGGCGGCATCGTGTGGCTTGGGCTTCAACCCCGCCGTGCTCGAGAAGATTATGTATCCAGGTGATACAACGCTGCAGGAGGCGGCAGCTGTAGAGGTGGCCGCCATGTCCACGACTGTACTTGCCTCCATCAAAACAGCTACACTTGCGGCGCCGACCGCCACGACGATCGCTGCTGTCGCCGGCGACGTTGACGCGGAATGCCCGACGCTGGACAACTCCTCGAAGGTTCCGAGCCATATCGTATCTTCGCCATCCATGAGTGACGGCGAGACCTGAGGATACACCTGCAGGGAATCTGCAGCCAACATACTTATCCCTCTACGTCCACTGCCAACAGGTGTGGCTCTTTCTTCCCTCCGCTCTCTCATGACAAGGTGGTTAGGTGAGGGCAGAAGTAGATGAAAGCGAGTTCAGCGATGCCGTGGGATGGGGTGTGGACCTGCGCGCGCGCGTGTGCGTGTGTGTGTGCATGTTGGTGTTCAGTACTCTCGCTTTTCTCTGCGCCGCCCCGCGTCTTACTTCTCGTGCGTCTTTTCGTCACCTGTTCTGACTCTGTGCCTGCACATGCACCCCCTGTCACTACCCCCCTCCCCCTCCTCCCTTTACGCCCTCACCTTTTCCTCCCCCCTCCCCCAATGGCAAACAAATCGCAACAGAGAAAGCGCGTATGACAGCTCTGCATCACGCGGAATTCGCTCTCTCGTGTTCATCAAGGCGAAAAAGAGGGATGTAGAAGGCCATTCATCCATCTTTCTGTGCTGATGTGTGGTGACTTCCACAGCTCTCGGTCGTCTCGGCTGAGGTGCTGCTGATGAGACAGTACCGTCATCTCTAGGGCACACTGACACCCGTTGGCGCTCTCCAGTCCCCTCCCCCACACTTCAAAGCAGTGGAAGGCCCACACATACGCACGTCCACCCGCACTCGCTGATCATACGACTGTGCTAAGTGCGCATATTTCTTCGCTCATGCGTAGCACCTTCTCTTACTTCGTCCTTGCTTCCCCCTTTCCTCTCCTCACCTCACTCTATGGGTGTGCACAGCTCCGCACTTTTTCCTCTCGCCCTGCCTGCCTCTGCGTCTCTGTGCGGCGGTTGTATAACGTGCTTGCCGCATTCGCTTTTCTTCCTCAGAGGTACACGAGTCTGATGAGGGCGTCCGTAGCTGTCGAAGTGCATTTGCCTTCTCCCTCCACACCCCACTCCTCGTTTCTTTCGCTTTAAGGTTGTCTCGCGATGGCATCTTCGCTCGGAAGCATATCCACCCTCATCACGGGGGCCTCTCCGGCAGAAGCATCCTTTTACTCCCTCGCCTATGTCTCGGCTCTGCAGCACTGCATCGCCTTTGCGTATGGCCCCACGCTCAAGTCTGTGGTATCCTCGACTGCGGCGACAAGCGTCTACGGCGACGGTCTTGCTGAGTGTGTCGTGCGGTGCCGACTGGAGACAGAGCGTGAGGCGACGGAGCGCCTCCGAGCCATCCTCTTGCAAGAGCTGCCGCAGACACCAGCGCGTGGGCGGCAGAGACGAGACCCCTCTGCTGCGCTGGACGTGGCGGGGGCCGACCAAGAGGGGACCAGCGTTGCAAACCCTTCTACTGGAGGAAGGGCGAGACCTCGAAACGCGCCCGTGCCCAGTCAGAGAAGCAGTAGGGCCTCCTCGTCTGTCGCGCCATTCGCCAAAGACGGCGAGGTGACGAGGCCGCCTTTTCTTTCTTCCACCGCTGCACTGTCGTTTCCGTCGTCTTCATTTGCGCAGGCGTCTCGATGCGACGCGGCCGCGCTGCTCCTTCTTCGCATCGGTCTGTGTCGCGCGCTCGGTTGGCCCGTTCCCGCCGCGCTGCAGTTCAATGGAGACGATGGGGACGAGGTGGGCGGCATCGAAGACGGGTCCGACAAAGACCGCAGCGGGGCGTTGGGTCGTGCGACGCAACTAGCAGACGTGCTGCTCTCACGGCACAGCTACCCCAATGTCCCCACGAGCCAACGCGTGACAGAGTCGAGTGCCGCTCCGACAGTTGCCACTCCCATAGCAAACAAGAGTCTGCACATGTTCATGCACATGCCAGACGCGGAGCTCCGCCAGAGCGTTATTTTAGAATGGGTGGAGGATATTCTCGTCTTTGCGCACTATCAAGGCTTCACGCCGGTGCAAACGCAGTGCGTACTGCTCGACAGCCTCCTCATTCTCAGCATGGTGGACGAACATCTGGTAGGCGTGGCCGCCGCTGCTACTCACGCGGCATGGGAGCAGCGAGTGGGGGATGCGCTTCAGGAGGTTCTGTGCGCGCAAACGTGCCTGACAGCGACCCGCACGATCGACACGGCGCGGCGCTATCAGTCGGTCACCACCGAAGTTCCAGACCCGGTGCAACTCGAAGAGATAACTGAAAAGCAGCACAAGGCCACCTCGCAGAAGGCTTTAGCGGCCCTTGAGGCAGCGAAGCAGAGCCTCCCCCTTGTCTCGCAGACAGTGATGCAGCATGTGGAGGTGGAGGTGGAGAAGGATGTCACTCTGCGCGCTGTCTTCGCGATGTCGGAGGCGGCGGCGATTGCCGAGTACATCACTCGCTCGGTTGTTACGCACAAGCGACTGTGGGACGTGCTGCTGGGACCTGTGTCGGAAGAGCAGCTGCCGTCGCAGCCAATCCCGGCGACAGCAGCTGCGGCGGTAGACGGGCTACGGCGCCCTGTTGTCCATCGACCCATCTGCGTCTCAATAGAAAACGTAGCCTCCATCTACTTGCCACCGCACTCGGTCTTCCACTCAGAGGCACTGCAAGCCGTGGTGGATGCGCAGTGTCGTCTCTTCGAGGCCTGCGAGAGCGAGCGCATGCTGCAATTCTCAACGGACTGGCAAGAGCCGCTGCTGGCCATTGCTGCGAAGGAACTTAGTGAGCGGCGGGCGCTACAAGAGGCCACAGCGCAGGCGGATGCGGAGGACAAGGCTGCAGGGCTGACGTCGCAGCAGTGCGCTCGTGTTGAGCGTGCCTACGGACTTCGACTACAGGATGTGCTGAGGCACAACGCCCATGTGGTGCGCGGTGCGCCTCCCACTGCGTCCGAGCTGCTCGCCGCAGCCGTTACTCCCGAGGTTGCCGCCGCACCTCTGCCTGGGCGTGTCAGCGGCAGCAAACTGAAGAATAGCGGCCCATGTGTGTCGATCCCGTCGGCTGCTGCCGCGCCCGCTCTCTCCACTGACGCTGCAGCCTCCATTGTGCTCTCGGCAGACGCCGCCTTTGAGCTCGCCGAAGTGGAGGCGCGAGTCGATCGCATTGCTGCTGCCGTCGAGGAGATGAACGGCCCCAGCACGACCTCTTCCGCTGCCTCGCAACGTGCTGGAAAGCACAGGCACTAGTGAGGCGCGGGAGAAGGAAAGGAAAGAGAGGGGGGGGGGAGAGTGTGAGAGTAGCGAGGGGAAAAACGTCGCCTTCTCACAAGAGCCATCGATGGCTGGTCGCGGCGTATTTCCCTCACTTGCGCTTTTTTCCCCTCTCCGTCTTGATATGTATTAAAGGCTTTTGCGTTTCCGATTGTGAGGATGAAGCAGCGGATAGGCAGAGAGCACCGCTGCAGCTTTCGTGGGGAGGGGGCGCGAGGAGGGAGAGGGAAGAGCCATACCTCCGCCGAATCAACGCCCCCTCTACTCTGTTGATCTTCTCCCCCTTTCTTCCCTTATTCTCTCTCAAGCCATTCACCTCGGTATTTCCACACCGACACACACCGATACGCACACGGCCGGGGAAAGAGAGCTCTTGCATCTGTGTGCGTGGCACTCGAGGCGAATCTGCGTTGATATGTACAGTAGGTCCGGCCCACAGTGTGCGCTTCCCTTTCCCTTTCCGCTTGGTGGTATAGGTCAACCCAGGACAGCGTCGCCGGTCGTTGTGGCTGTCTCCTCCGCTTCTGCTGTGCTGCTACGCCGTCGGTGAGTGCGAGGAAGAGGTGACTGGCACGCGTACCCACACGTATCCGCAGACACGGAGGCCGGTCGGGCCATTGGATGCCGTTGCTCGGGTGCACTCACATCCGCTTTAGACCCAAGAGAGCATTCGATGGACGCTCTCACTAGTCCGCTGTTGAATTTTATCTGCTCTCAACCACGAGAGAGAGAGAGAGAGAGGGAGCTCTGCAGGAGTGGGTGTCAGTGCAGCGTACCTATGGTTGGGACTGTATATCGCAAGCTACGAGTGCACCGAAGGCGTGTTCTCGCGCATATCGTTAGAACGCGTCTCTTACGCCGCTGTAGTATGTGCGGGGCGCGAACATGTGGCCCTCCTCCTCCCCTTGTAGATGGCAATGATTAGCTTTCTCTCCTCCGTCACTGATCTATTCCCTGTTCCATCTCATTCTCTTTCTTCTCTTCACTGCTCTTCTCGTCCTCATCGTACGTGCGTGCGTGTGCGTGAGAAGTGCACAGCACCTCATCGAACCACATACCCCCCCTGCCCCCTCCCTCCCCCCCTACCTTGCCAGGCATATCCTTGCCAGCCTATCTAGAGAAACGCGCACAGAGTATAGGTACCCTCCCCCCTCCCCGCGCGACCTCTTTCTACTGTTCCTTCACCCATCATGCTGCTTCGAAAAAGTGCCTCCAGTTCTCTGCGCACCCGCGGCGCCAGCTGCCGTAGTGGTGCCCGCACCGGCCTGTACAACCTCGGCTGCCTGACGGTGCAGCAGCGCTTCGTCGAGTACTGGGGCTCGGGCGTGACAGGTCGTACGCAGCCGTATGCACAGGGTGACATGCTCCCGCGTATCGACAACACGCGCTACCCGGTCAACAAGGCCACCAGTGCAGCAGCGAGTCTTACCGGTAACCCGTCCGGCATCGCCTACGACGCCTCCAACATCTTCCATGTGGAGGGCTTCAGTCCACTAGAGAAGGAGCACTATCAGTCATTGCGCGGCTCTACGACGCACAAGGTGGAGCCGCTGTCGCCTCATGTCGTCAAGGATGTGATGGCGTTGCTGAAGGACATGTCTGAGGATGGTGTGCTAGAGGAGCACTGGTGGGGTCGCGTGTTGAAGGACTTTCCGTCGATGAAGACGCCGTGCACGGTCGAGTTCAAGAAAGCGTGGGAGGCGTTCTACACAGAGGTGAGCGGCGTGGCACATGACAACGAGGCTGTGAAAGCGATTAGCAAGCCCTTCCTGCAGACCCAGATGCAGAAGAACTACATCTCATATGCGATGGTGTGGCGTCTGGCTGAGCGACTCTGTGATGCCTTTGCCGTGGCATCGGATTTGACGATGTACGAGCGACATTGGGGCCGCCTGGTGGTGGAGCGGGTGACGAAGCTGATGCTCGACACCATGGCTGACGAGCCGTGGGCACATCAGGAGGCCACGAGTCCACTCCACGTCGATATATCCAACTTCCGTGCCTGGCATGAGGCCGGCTACTGGTAGACCGAGTGCGCTCGAGTGGTCGCCCGAAGGATGCAAGGGCCGCCAAAGCCCGTGCCACAGTAAAAAGGAAAACACACCGACAAACAAACAAACCGTTGCTTCTCTCTCCTTGTGCAGGCGTATTGCAGCCCTGCGCTTTTTTCTTAGTACTGCCCCGTTCATGTGTGCTCGCTCCGCGCCGTCAGTCTCGCGCTGCCCACTCTCTTCGGTTCGCCACTCGCGCAATATCCGCAGGGGGCGCCTTCTTTACATGAGTCGTGCCAACACAGCGAGAGAAGGCGGCGGCTCAAGCGGTGCCTTCGCACGTACCCCCGACAGTAACGCACCTGCGTCGCAGCCGACAAGCAGCCAAGTGCGCGTGTATGTGTGGACGCATCCTCTTTGGCGGACATCCTGTCGAGATAGAGAGGTGACTGTGCTACCGGGGATGGACGCGCGACGATCTCCTTAAGCTCGTACACAGTGGGCGCTATGCTCTTCGACCCCCTTTGCGGCGCGTGTACCGTGGCCTCGCACGGAGCGGGCCTCCTTGTTGTCTTCCTGCACTCGCTGTATGGCTTTGTAGCCCTCCCCCCTCTCCCCCCACGCCCCTGCCCATCTGAATTCCTACCTGTCCTCATCTCTCTCTTTCTGTACTACTACATACCAAAGAACTCAGCTCCTCAGCAAACGTCAAACTAAACATGCACCTTGCAGGAGGCCGGGGGAGCTTTCAAAGCCGTGGTGGTGGCCGCGGTGGCTCAGCAGCAGCGGCCCACAAATCTGCCCCTGCGCCGGTGAAGCGCTCTGTCGTTCCCGCCTTCCCAGTTATAGCTCGCGGGGCTGGGCCCGTTGCACCGAAGACCCCATCTGCGCATCTTACTTCTCGCCAGCCGACGAAGCAGCGGCAAGGGCTGCAAGGCAGCCCAAGCATGCATGATGACGGCGACGACACCCCGCCGGTGGTGATGAGTGCACGTCGCGGAGCGGCCAAAGAAGAGAACGGCGGCTTCATCCCACCTAGCTCGCCGCCGCTGCAGCGCGGCCGTGGGCGAGGCGACGGGCGTGGTGGCTTCCGTGGTGGCACCTCTGCGTCTTCCTCCGTCTTCTCGTCTAGTGGCCGCGGATATGGTGGCTCCCCGCGTCCCCTGCGCCGCGGTGGGCATGACCACACTGCTTCTCGCCATGGTGAGGGGGAATACAATAGCGACGAGGAGGCAGGCTTCAATTCGAGCGCAGCTAAAGGTGGCGGCCGCACACGCGTCATCACCACCGTCACCGCCAGCGGCACGGAGCTGCCTAAGAAGCTCAACACCAAAGTCTTTATCGATGGCCTGCCGTACACGTACGCCACCGAGCCTGGAAAGCCCACGCTGGAGGAAGAGGTACTACAGTTCGCGTCGGCGTGGAAGGTTGGCAAGCCACTGCGTCTCATCAAGAAGCCTGGGCAGGGCTTTGGCTTCCTCGTGCTTCAGTCCCCTAATAGCGTGTCCACTGCCGTGCGAGTGCTGAATGGTCGAAAGTTTCTCGGCCGCACCCTCCGCGTCGAGGAGCCGAAGCCAAAGGACTTGGAGAAGATAAAGGACATCGCCGGGATGAAAGACATGGGCAAGGACAGCTTCACACGACAGGTGCTGCTAACGGACTTGGCCAAGGTGGCTCAGCCAGAGATCATCCGCGAGGTGCTGCGCGACGTAGCTCCGCAGCTGGAAAAGAAGCTGGAGGCGATTAAGATGACCTCGCAGAACCGTAAGGCTTTCCTGACCTTCGCGACAGAGGCGGAGGTGGCGCCAGCCATCACCTTCCTCGACGGTTTCCACCTCCTTGGGCGACGCATCAGTGCCACCAAGGCTGCGGCACCCGGCTCGCTGCCTTACTCACACGGTGCCGCCAGGCCGTCATGCGCGGCAGGCGGCCTTGTTGGCAGGAGCGCCGCTGTTGCCTCGCCCGCCGCCAGGGGGTCTGTGGCTGCAGAGGCCGAGGACGATGAGGAACTCGCCATCATGCCGCTTGGCTTGGAGCCAGCCAAGGTGGCCTCTGCTGCGTTTTCATCTGCTGCGACTCGTCGTTGCATGCCAGTCGAAAATGCATCCGCTCTTGCCACCGGCACCGGCAGTAACGTCACTGGGCGGACGGAGAAGTACAACCTTCTCGACGACGGCCCCAAAGACATCTACGTGGGGAACGTCGGCGAGGATGTGACGGAGGCGCAGCTGCGGCAGCACTTCGCACCGTGCGGGGCAATCCGCAAGTGCGAGATCCTCGTGCACCCAGAGACCCACCTATCCACTGGTATTGCTCGTGTCGAGTTTGCGCTACCAGCCTACGCTGCATACGCTCAGGAGCGCTATCATGGCTCTCGTCTGCGCGGTTGCGTCCTGCGCGTGGACCGCGGCGGGACGGCGAGTGCGCCCCTCGTGGCGGAGTTGCCTCCTGCGGAGGCCGAGGACGACTACGACGAGGAGGCTTACATGGAGCGCTACGGCGTGAAAGACAAGAGGAAGTACTTTAAGGGCACTTCGCTCGCGGCCGAGATGGGCGCCGACCCCAACGCCGATGGCGACGACAGCGACATCGAGGACGCGCTTCTGGGACGTGACGCGAACGCCTCGGAAAAGATGAAGGGCAAGCGCCGGCGTGGTGACGCCACAGCGGCGGCACCAGGGCCGGCAGCAGCAAAGCGCAAGCGCACCGAGGCGTCGGCGTCAAGGAGAAAGCCAGTAGCAGCCGCGGCTGTTGCCAACCGCAGCGACGATGAGGACGACGAGGAGCACTTCTTCGATGCGGACACCGTCCCAGTTGCAGCTGCCGAGGTCTCCGCCAGAGGCTCGTTTTATTCCTCGAGCAAGAAGGTGGCGAAGAAGTCTGCCGCTGCCAAGGGGCGGCCCGGTAAAGGCAATGTTAAGAAGGCGAAGGGGCGGTGAGTGGTGTGGCGGTGCCTCTGCTTCCTTCCTCTCCGTACCTCTGCGAAGGCGGAGGGCAGCTAATTCACTACAGCAGCGAGTAAGCCATGAGATAAACTGTGATGCCAAGGAGCAACCTTCCCTCACGAAACAGACCGTGTCCGTGGGGACTGCATGGGGTCGCGGCACACCATGTCCCGGCATTGCCGGAGCCACACGGTGGTGTCCATATCTTTTTCTCTGTGCTTGAGTACGGTAGGCACCCATCATCTCTCCTTCTTCCCCTCTTCACACCCGCCGCCGTCGTGGTGGTGGTTGTGGTGGTCGTAAAGGAAGTGATGCGTGCACGTGCGTGCATGCCCAGCATACGTGATGCCAACTTCTCGTTGCTGCGGTGTGTGTGTGTGTGTGTGCGGCCTTCATACTTTACCGCGCGCCTTAGCCGCGAGCTTCCAAGTTCATCAGCTCGTCGTTCGCTTTGCCGTCGCTGCTGCATTTCCCCGCTGATTCATTTGCCTCTCTCTTTTCTTATTGCTCAAATTCTGCTCCCCCCCTCCTCCTCCTCCTCTTGCGACTTCAACGCACGTCCCCCTCTCGCTCGATGTGCCTCACTTTCTCCCCGCACTGCTGAATGATGCGGCCTGCAAAGGAGCAGAGAACAGAGAAAGGGGAAAAGCGGCACCGCCTCTCTGATCCCACCACCCACCCCCCCTTGCCAAACGAGGGGGCTCGGAAAAGGCAGTAGCACACCGTGCAAGGACCCCCTCCCTCCCTCCCCCTCCACACTGACACGTTGGTTGCACAACCACGTCAATGGCTGACTACTCCGTGCTTTCTCGGCGAAGGGAGCTGACTCGCAAGCCAATTATTCGACGCACCCGCAGCTGGCGTGGCATTATGCAGGTTCGCTTCAACGACAGCCGCGCAGACCGCAACAAGATCGGCCTACAAGCCTTTTTTTGGGCCCCGGTGCGCATCTTTGGCTTGGGCCTTCTTGCCACCTGTAGCCTCTACTACCTGATGGGGCACGACAGCTTTGTGCACACGTTACTAGGCTACGAGTCGGAGATGCAGTACGAGGCACGTGTCAACCCCATCGCAGAGGGACATTCGCAGAATTTTATGATTTTGGATAAGGACCGCGCCTGGAAGTCGCCGGTGCGGAACTTGGAAAAGCCGCTGCATCCGGCGCGCACGTTTGATGTGCTGCGCGATCCCAAATCAACTTGATGGGAGGCCAGCGGAGAGTGAAGGGATGGAGGGCCCGAGGCGGAGGGATGGAGATGAGAGAGCGAAGGAGAGCGCCGTGCCGCTCCTGGTCCCGTCCGTGCGTGTCTGTATCTGTGCCTGAGCAGAGAACACAAATGGGAGAGAGTAAAGACATTGGAGCCTTATACTTGTTGCTGCTATGATTGACGCTAGCGCATGCCATTCCCCCCCTCCCCCCCCCCCCCCCCACACACACACACACACACACATCAACAAGGTGTAGACATGGCGTAGTCGTGTTTTCCCTTCTCTTTCTCGGCCTCTCCGCCGTACAAGGGAACTCTGCAGCGCGCGCGTGCGTTTGTGCGTTCACGCTTATGCTTGTCTGACTGACACGCGCAAGCCAATACAACAGTTCAACGTGCAGGGTGCATGGAGCATCGAGGAGAGAGGCCGTGCAATGGAGGCCGCCTCTGCTGAGCGGCTACGTGACCGTCATTTTTACCGCTGCGGTGACGGCGCTGGGGTGAGCTTGCCACAAGCTTGCTTGAGTGGCTTGGCTCACCCATGCACACCCAAGCCCATCAATCCGAAACACTGCACTTGTTTTGTTTGACCACATGTGCGGGGCGCTCATGCGGTGCGCCTATTCGAGCTGTCGTTGTGTGTGTTCTGTTATCTGTCTCCTTGCTTCATTCAGGTCTGTCTTCCGCTCTGTCCGCCATCTCCCCTCATTTGCCCTCGTCGGTGTTCCTTCTTCCGCTTATCCTCCCCTTTCTCTCACTGTGAAACACCGCCGTTAGTAGAGACTCTGCACAATTGTCTGTGACACCTATCTGCGCTGCTGCAGCCTGGTGACGCGCACGTCATCACACACACACACACACACGCACAGCCACGGGAACGTCTGCTTCTGCCCTTGCGGTGCTTTGCTGTACACACGCTGAACAACGACGGCGACTTGCCGCCACTACGGCCGCTACTTCGCCTTCCCTTGCCTGTTGTTGTTATCCGGGCAGCGCGGCCAGGAGTGGTGGGCACGGGACCGGCCGCCGAGTTCTCTCCCCCTCTTTGTTCTGCGGAACCATGGCAGGCGTAGACGAGCATCAAATTCGCCAATCGGCGCTCTGGGGCCACATGACGCAGGTGCTCGCGCAGGTGATCCGCGAGCGGCCCGCCAACGCGATGGACGCGCTCAGCGCGGCTTCCAACCACCTCCTGTCTGGCAGCGCTGTACCCCCAACAAAAGGCAAGATGTACGTCGATCCGCGGCCCACCGCTCGCGCTGAGGCCCCAATCGACTCCTTCACGAGCACGCGTTGGGCTGCCAACACGAATACCGCCTTGGCACCGCCGAGACCGCCACGCCGCCCACGCCGTGCTGACGGCGAAAATGACGAGGAGGAAGAGGACGACGCGTCAGCTAACGCCGGGTTGGATGGCCAACCGCGCATCGACCTCGCGGATCACCCCGGCACTCTTAGCGATGTCGTGATGGAGCAGCAGTACTTTAACATGGTCGGACTTGGTTTGCCGCGGGTGGAAGCGTATCGTCTGCTCGTTGGCCTGCGCCAGCTGATCCGGTCTGAGCCGCTGTCGTCCGTGCGCTTCTGGGGTGTGGTTACAGGCAGTTCGTACGACTATTACGTCGCGGAGTGCCAGGTGGATGCGGAGCGCATGCAGGAGAACGCTGACATGAACGGCGAGGGCGATGAGGATGGCGACATGGAAGAGGAAGAGGAACACGCACCCGTTTCGAAGATTGCTGACGTACTGTGTACTGTGGCGAGGGGTCGTCTTGCGCGCCGTGGGCCACGTCCGTCCACGCCGGCGGAGGAGGCCGGGACGGGCCTCAACGCCATGTGCTACTACGCTTCGACTAGTGCGGATCCCACGACCTGGACGCGCCTGCCGGATGTCAGCCCGCATCATATCACAGTCGCCCGCGCCTTACGCTGCCGTTTCTCTGGCAACTTCGACGCCCCAGTACATGGGCACCCGCGCTTCATGGGGAGCGAGAAGCACTACCTGCGCGCTCAGATTGCCCGCATCACGAGCGCGTGCCGCATCGCACCCGTGCAGACATTCACCACTGAGGGCGCCGTGCCTGATGCGGAGGAGGAAGAAGGGGCCCCGGCTCACCCGCCGCCGACGGCGGTGCCGGCCTATTCCGTGGTGCCGCCGCTGCTGCCGCAAGAGATGCCGGATGAGGAGGACACGGACGCCATCGCGGCCGTGCAGGCGTGGTTCACGGGATACTCCAAGGAGGAGCTGATGCAGACAAAGGGGTGGTCGCACATTGCCCCGTCGGTGCTGAGCTGCGGCCGCGTCACGACAGCGCTGGCAGAGGAGGAGGAGGAACAGGAGCCGGCGGACGGAGAAGGGGAGAACGGGCAGGGGGACGGTGCGAGCACCTCTGAGCCGCCGCCGCCGCCACCGGAGCCCGAAATGGTCGCACCGTTTTTGTGTGACATTAGCCTCGACGCGCCGCTCTCCTTCACCGGGCACAGCCGCGCCCAACTCGCTGCCTGGACCTTCCGCAAGGCCTACGAAGTGGAGGGAAGCCAAACTTCTGTGTATGTGGCCAAGTCCCTCCGCTGGCCCGGCGCGGCCACCTACGCGGTGACGACCACCGGACGTCCTGGCGCCTCTTACCAGATGATGTACTATGGGACGGGCCTCAAGGACATGCAAGGCGCCTACTACGCGCCACCCCTGCCAGCCCCGTGCTGCCACGAGTATGTGGAGGCGCCTGGCGAGTTTGATGGCCAGTGGGATTGCACCATAGATGAAGAGCTGCGCTACGCCCCGCCTCCCCCGCGCCCGGAAGCCGAGGAGGAGGAGGACGAGGAGGAGGACGTGTAGCGAGAGCCGACTTCGACGCCGAGGAGGTGTGACAGATACTTGGCAACAAGACATACCAACGCGCTTTCCCTCGGTGCGTCCCCCCTCACGCTTCTTGTCGCTCGACTCTCTCTGTTTTCCCCTTGCTTGGCACGTGCTTCGACATGCACCACCCCCCTCCCCTCGCGCGCGCGCCGAAGAAGGGAGAGGTGGGGCGGGGCGGAGGCAACATGTACATTTGGTTTCTCTCTTCTGCATCTCTTTGTTTGTTTGCTCGGGCCAAGTATGTACATAGAGAAGTGAGGGAAAAGATTCCGCCAGGGCAAGGGGCTGCTCCGCCCCCCTCTGTGGGGAAGGGGATGACCGCGGTTGGCGATCGTGTCGGTCAGATAGTGGATGGGGAGACAGGCGCTAGACATGGCGACTGTCACTCCCCTGCCTTTCCGCACCTCATCAATGGATTTGCAACCGCCTTTCTTTCTACCGCACGACTTCTGCACCTCCGCACATGCTGACACACACGAGCACCTTGCGCGTAAGGACTCCTTGGTATTCTCCCCTCCGCCATGTGATTACCATTGCGATGCAACGAAGAATCAATGAGTGGACTGAAGTGTGTGTGTGTGTGTGTGTGTGCGTGTGGATGTCTCGTGGCTCCTTTTCTGTTTATTTTTCTTTCTTTCTTGGCTGCGGTGTGCACGTACGTGCTGATGTTGGTGATCGATATTGTTAAAGTGAAAACCGGAAGACGAGGGGAAGGCACAGCGTGGCATGTCCACGGTACCCGCTTTCGCGGTTCAGCGAGACGGGAGGGCGTGGCGGCCAACGCCTACAGCAGCGTAGTCTGCATATGCCCGCAACACTGCCGTCCCACAAAAAAGACCAACACGCATGAGGTGCGTTGGCATGTATTTGCATATAAGGCGAGACTCAAGCTGGCGGAGTGGAAGGCGCGTGGCGTGCGCAAGTTGCTTCGCAGAGCTAGTCCATCATGTCAATGCACCCGCGTCTCCTCCACCACAGCCTCTTTTTCTCTTTTTTCGCTTCTCCTGCTTCCTGCTGATTATTCCCCCTTTCCTTCATCTTGTGTGTCTGACATGACTGGCCACCCTTCATACCCACTCTTGCCAAAACGCCCTCGCTCACAAACTCTCACGCGTACGGAAGAGAAGGGAGGTCACCGCAACGCTACTCGCATCGGCCCCTGTTTTCATTTCGTCTCACCGTACCCTATCAGCGGTCTACTTCTCTATTCCCTCTGTTGAATCTCGCATCTTCGAGAGGTAGTGAACTTGTGGTGTTGCGTCTCCTCCACCCCAGCCCTATTTTCTCTTCGGTGCCATAGTAGTAGTATACCCACCCTTCCTTCCCCTATATCGCCTCACCAACAACGCTCCCTCGCTTCCCTTCCCTCTTCTTTCTCTGCCTCTGCGTGTGTGCGTATTTTCCCAGGTGTGCTTCGTCGTTGCTCTCTGTTCTGCTAGCTGTGTTACGCGTTCTCTGCCTTTTCATTCTGCCCCACCTCCCTCACTGCGTCATCTTTAGCGCGCTCTCTCCGTTCGCGCGGGTGTTGCAAGTCGAACACACACCAGTCATCCACGCCCACAGCAAAACTGACACGCGTGCAGATGCACCACACCGGTACATCAGCCATTTTTCCTGTGTAGCATCGACCACGCGGCACACACGCATCTCTCTCTATATAGATGCGTGTGTGTATGTATACGTGTACTTTAACAATTATCGATTCAACAGTACGACGCTGAGTGGCAGTATCAGCACCAATACCCACCCCCACGCCCACCCCCATTCAAACCCACCCGCCTTACCTGGGGCTCCTTTTAATATAATTTGGTGCTATCTGTTGGCGAAGTCGCGGAATACGGCTTGGTTTCCCTCTCTCTCTGTACCCTTGTGTGTCTCACCATTTTTCCTCTTGAGGACTTACTGCGAGCAGGCGGCATGGATTACCTTTCCACCTGCAAGCTGGATGTGAACACCACACTCCCGCTGGTGTGCATCAGCACGCTGCTTTCCTTCCTGTGCGGCGTTGGCATAGGCGCAAATGACCTTTCAGCCAACTTTGCGATGGTGGTGGGCAGCGGGTCTCTCAACATGAAGAGGGCCATCATCTACTGCACCGTGTTCGAACTGCTGGGCGCCGCTTTCATGGGTGGTCATGTGGGCAACACAATCCGTAGCGGCATCGTCGACCCTGTGCTCTTTGCCCAGAACAAGGATGTCGTGGTGATCGGCATGACGTGCGCCAGCTTCGCTGCGGCGCTATGGCTGTACTTGTCCACGGTGTTTGGTCTGCCGGTGTCCATCACTCACACGGTTGTTGGGTCAATTGTTGGGTTTGCGCTCTTCGCCACGGGCGGGTTCACGTACATCAAAACGAACGGACTAATCGTGGTGGTGATCTCATGGTTGGCGGCACCAATTGCGGCGTGTGGCGTGACAGCGCTTCTGTTTTACCTCCTACGACGCGACATCTTCAAGGTGAAGGGGCGTTCCTTTGAGCTTGCCCTGACCGTCCTGCCGCACTGCCTGCTCGCGTCTCTGCTGGTGGACTTCTTCTTCATTGTCCTTGAGAAGCCACCGATCATGTCACAGACGTTTGCTCAGCACGTCCCACTGTACATCCAGTGCATCGTCCTGCTTCTCGTCATGCTTTTTTTCTGCTGGGCGGCGAAGGTGTGGGTGTTCCCGCAGGTGGTGGAGGCCGCGATGGGCGCGCAGTCATTCGTGTGGGAGAGCGAGGCGCTGCGCACGGAACCGGTGAACGTGGCGGACAGTTCGACGCTGGATGAGATTAGGAACTTCTCTTTCTTCAAGCCAAGAGCCGACATGAGTACGAGGACATCCACTGTGGCGGGGAGGCATCACCTGCAACATCACAACAGCCAGCGCCAGCAGTACCAGTCGTCAGCCGCTGACGCTGTGTCTGCCCCACCGGCTGTGCCGGCAACTGTGGCGTTGCCACCGCCCTCGCCGTCCCGTAGCCCTGCTCCTGCGTCCACTGTCGACTCCCTCTTGGTCAAGCATCTCAGCGGAGCCGCTGAAGATCGTGACCATTCCGAGAGCAGCTCTACTTGTGATTCTCCGTCGCATTCCTACCCCCCCACACCAACCCCAGTGCATCAGAACGCGTCGTTGGTGCTTTCCTCCATCTCCACATCGGACAGCTCCTTCGTGCGCAAGGGAGCCAAGGTGCGTCTGGCACCTGTGCACATCCACGAGCACTCGTCCGCACCGCACACGCGCACCGTGTCGCTCTCCAACTCCACGACGCTCGTCCAGCATGGTACCAGCGATGTGCATCACCTTCCTGGATGCAAGCTTTCCTCCTCCTATCGCGATCGCCACGAAGCAAAACAGGTGCAGTCGGCTGGTGTGGTGGCGTACGGCAGCACGGATACCACAAAGTCAGCAGTAGTGGTTGCTAGCGGTGAGCAGGGGCTAGTCGGGGTGCCGTTTTCCCCCGTCTTGGTGCACAGCGAGGACGAGTTTGGCGAAGAGGACTGGGCCATGGACCACCCAATGCGGCCCATTCACTTTGGGGGCATCCTCATCAAGCCCTTTAACCCGCGCGCCGAGTACCTCTTCACTGGCCTCCAAGTGGTGGCAGGAAGTATATCCAGCTTTGTCCACGGCGCGGTGGCTGGCGCCAATGCCACTTCAGCCTTTGTCATTCTCTACGATACCTTCACGAACAACGAGTTGCAGGAGCCTGGGCTCAGCTCGCAGTGGTCGGTGCTGCCGGCAATGGTGGGCATTGCAATTGGCATGTTTGGCCTCGGTGCGAGTCTCATGAAGACGGTAGGGATGGAGCTGGTAACCGTGACGCCGGCACGAGGATGGTGCATCCAGATGGGCGGCACCTTCGTCACGATGGTTCTGACAGGGGTTGGCATTCCCGTCTCGCTCTCGCAGTCGCAGGTCGGCGCCGCGATTGGCTGCGGCGTCCTGGACGCCAAGCTGGGCGGTGTGTCGTGGGATGTCGTTGCGAAGGTTGTGGCGGGGTGGGCCGTGACCCTTATTATTAGCGCCCTAACAACAGGCGTGTCGATGTGGGCGGTGTCGTCGCTGCTCTGCACGTAAGTGAGAGCAACGGCATGCGTGCGCCTCGTACATGCACCCAGGCGCGCCTCTGCACTGACGATGAATGGCCGGAGTGCAAAACAAGTGCGCGTGGTCGCGCATTGTTGCTGGTGGCTTGTTGTCTTTTGCCTCCTCCCTCTCCGCTCCTCTGCGTCATTCTCATGCACGCCCATAGGCACGCGTTTCCCCCTCCACTCTTACTGCCGTGCACTTTGTTCGCCATTTCGCCTTTTTGATGTGTTTTGTGCCTTCCCGTGTATCGGACAAGGCTGGTCCCCAATCGCCCGAGACTAGCAGCAGTGAACTGCTGCGGGCAACAGTGGGAAGGCAGTCGAGGGAAGAAGAGATCCCTTCCTTTTCCCCTACTCTGTTGGGCCCGCCGTGCACGCTTGTCTTTATGGGGACGCGGTTGACCCAAAGTAGAGAACATCGAGTGCCGGCTTCAGGGCGAGACGGCCTTGGTGCGGAGTCTTTGATGCATCATGGCAGATCGAGCATGCGCAGGTGGCAGGCGTTTGAATACACTTGTGTAGGGCCGAGGGACGGTTTCTCTTCCCCTTTCCTTTGAAGTGCTGGACTTCGCCACAGAGCACTATCGCCGCCGCTACCCTGGCATCTCTTCGTGTCTTCTCCCTCTCTGCGTCTCCTCTCTTCCTTGTCGCATCGGCAAGACACACGCGAGCTTGCGTTGACCAAATACTTTAAAGACCCCTTCGCCACGCACTGCAGCTGACTCATCGGCGTCCGAGCACCACTAGTGCACAGCAGCACACAGACACCATCCCCACTGCATAGATTCAACGACGGAAGCGGAGGGGAGATCTGCCATCATAGAGCACCACAGGGTGTCATCGTTCAGCGTGTGCCCTCTTTTTCTTTTTCACACCGTCCATCGCGTGCGCACCTCTCCTGCTCATCGAATACAAACACAATGCAGACCTCAGCGGTCCTAACCGGCGCGGCAGTGCGCCGAACTGCCGCGGCCTCTGCCGGCAGCGAACCTCGCACTAAGTTACCGTTTCTTATCAATGTGGTCAAGAAGGCTCAGAAGTCTGCCAACACCACAGCGGCAGCAACACCTGCGTCCTCCTCGATATCGGCGTCGTCGACCGAGCCGTCCATCCTGGCTGCCGCCTTCAAGCCGTACCCGCTCCTGCCCTCCGGCGAGACCAAGCAGGCCGCCGGCAGCTCCCTCCTGTACAAAGACGACGCCTGCGTGCTTGTGAACGACGCCTTTCCCAAGTCGATGGTGCACTGCCTGGTCATGCCGCTCGACCTTCGCCTACAGTCTCTCAACGCACTGAACAAGAAGGATGTCCCGCTCCTGCGCCACATGATGTACGTAGGGGATGCGTATGTTCGCTACTTAAAGACGACAGCCCCTCACACCTACAAGGCGCGCCGGTTCATTGCGGGCTTCCACGCCCTTCCCTCGCTGCCCATGCTGCACCTCCACGTGCTTTCAATGGATCTGGATAGCCCCTGTCTCAAGCACAAGAAGCACTACAACAGCTTCGCTACGTTTTTCTTTCTTACGAGTGACCGCGTTCTGGATGACCTGGAGCGGCACGGCCGGGTGACGCTGAACCAAGATGTCGTCCACCTTCGACAGATGGAGGAGGGGGACATGAGGTGCCTGTGGTGCGGCACCGCACTGGCGAACGTGCCCGTGATGAAGTCGCACATCAAGAGCTGCCCGCAGAACAACGCTTTGGAGCAGTCTTCTTAGGCCTGGTGGTAGGGTGGGTGGCCAGTGGACTGAAAAGGAGGCGATGTGGTGCCGTGTGTGGGGTTTGTTTTGGTTCGCAACGACGCACAGACTGGGCACGCAAAGGTCAGTAGTGGCACTCAAAGAGGTCACTTCTCCACAGGATGACACTGCTGGCGGGCTGCAGAGAGAAGGCACCGGCTTCCGGGCAGTGTGGCCGCTTGCGCAGCACGCCGTGCTTCGATGCACGTCTACACGTACTAAAAAAGAGCCCCCCCCCTCCTCTCCACTGCTGCAGGCGATTCCTGCCTTGGTGGTAACAGCGGCGCTCTCCCCACCGGCCTTCTCAAGCTCGCTCGCTTTCTCTCTCTCTCTCTCTCTCTCTCTCACTCCCCCCTCTCTCTCTCTCTACCGTCCCTTTCCACCCCCTTTTTTTTTTTTCAATCTTCAACTCAGTGTCGTCGTGCGTGCCAAAACGTGCGAGTGCGGCGGCACGCAATCTTCCCACACTTTCGGTACATGCCGAACCCCACACAAGAGCGCATACGCACCCGCTGGTTTATAGCATTGGGCCACTTCTTAAACTTCTCTCCTGCCACTGCCGCTCTTGTTACTGATAGTACCCGCTGGCGCTGCTGCTGGTATGACTGTTTGCCAGCACAGGGCTTGCATCCCTGACGTCCACTGAGCTAGCCGGCTTTTTTCTCTTCCTTTTGAGGCTTTGTGTGTGTGTGTGTGTGCGCATGTGTGTGTCCATATTCTCTTGAGTAGCTGGCGGCACCACGATCACGACTGTCGTAGCAATTGAGCCTCCTTGCTTGACTCCCAGACGGCATACCATGATCCAACCTCAGAGCACTCTGTTCCGCCGTCGTGAGGGCGGCGCCGATAATGATGGGGCATTTAGCTCTCCGTCCTCTTCCCCCGCCCCGTACCAGACGCGTCCCGGGGCGGCAGCTTCCGCTCCAGTGCGTGCAGACGCCTCGCAGGAGCAGGAGAACGACGTTCTCATGCAGGCCCTGTTGTCTGACATGCGCAGGGCCAAGAAGAGCTTTACTAGGATGGGCGATGAGGTGCGAGAGCAGAACGCGGTGCTGGAGCGACTGCGCGCCTCCTTCCTGACTGCGCAGAACTCCCTTCGCCAAACGATGCGGCACCTGGACAAGGTAGGCTGGGGAGGCTTCAAACACATGTGGGCGCTGGCGCTCTTTGTGATTGTCTTTTTCATGCTGCTCTACTTGATGCTTCGCTTTCGGTAACTCAACACACTCGCGCAAAGGGCAGGTCAATTATTTCCTGTGAAGGTGTTGGCCTGCGGAGGGCTTTGTGTGTGCGTGTGGCGCATACGTCTCCCTTCGAGCTGCTGGGTCCGACGCGTGGTGACTAATGCGAGGTCTCATGGTTGTGTTTTCGCTTTGAATTTTTTTTTCTTCAGTTTCCTTCCGCCCTTGTGGGCGCGATGGCGCACATAAAGCGAGGCAGCTGCGCCGCTGACTATGAAAACAGGCAAAGTAACCGACACGTCACTCCGAGGTGCATGCCGGTGCCGATACGCAGTCTTGAGTGCCAGAGGAATGGGGCGTTTGCATTGCTGGAGTTGTGCACATGTGCAATGAAAACGAATTCTGCAAACCAAAACCTCACCCCCCTTTCTCCCCCTCTTCCGTCAACAACGAAAAAGGGGCGGATAGGTGCTGCTCACGAGCAGCTGGGCCCGTTGGCTCGCTGAGTGGACACCCAGATGAGTACATCTGTGCATGTGCGCTGATGTCGCCTAAATCCCCCTTTGCCGTTCTTTCTTGTGTGTAGGCCCCACTGACGCGTGCGTGGTGCTGCCCCTTAGCGCACTCGCGTCTTGTGTCAGTTGCGAGGATGCCCCTACCCTCAGGTTACTGCGTATATACTTCAGCTGCATGCATGCATGCATCCTTCGACCAACATTGCCTTCCCCTCCCCAGAGGCGTGGGACACCCACGTGAGGCAGCCTATGATGATCCTCTTAGTACGGCCTACTCACGCTTCTCCTTCTCTTCCACCCTACCTTTCTCTTGCTGACTCTCTTGCCGCTCCTCTCGCACCGTCTTTCTCTTGGTGTACATGAACCTACACCATCACCGCACACCTGTTCCCAAACTTGTCATCAACCCCCTTTATCTACACGCGCGTGTGTGCGCTTCTCGCTTTCTGTCGCTTTCTCCCTGACCCACGGACGCATGGGCGCCTGCATGTGTGTGGGTGTCTTACGTCGCAGCTAAGAAGAAATCGTCACTGTCCAACTGGTGTTTATGTTCAAATTTTAGTTTTTTTTTTGCTGTTGTTTTTCCCTTTGCTTCCGCTTTGTTTGAGCTTCACATCTTCTCTGACGCCGTTGTTGTTCTTCTCGCACTTAGCGCGCACGTGCATCGTCTCCTTCGGTCTTTTTGCTTTGTTCCTTCTTCAGTTGAGGGGCGCAGCAAAACCCCCCAAAAAGGAGAGCGGAAGGAAAAGGGGACGTACAACGACATAAAAAAAAGAGAGAGAGGGAGAAGATACGACATATTTGCTCACCTTGTTGGATCCTCCTCTCCGCGTTTTTATCTTGAGTGCAGTCGCATTCGCCACGTCTCCCACCTACCTATCCACCATATACCCAACTCAGGCGTTGTCGCTACCCCTGTCTCTCCGCATTTTTCCTTGGACGTTGTTCTCCCTCTCTTTTGATTGTATTTTTACCGTCTGAGCGTCTATTTCGCTGTTCCATCTTTAGTTTGCTTTATTCACCAACTCTTTCTCGCGTGCAACCTCACCAATTTTTCTGCAACTCCCACCTCGCTCCGCCCTCTCTCCTTCCTTTCGTTCTTCGTTTGTTTGCTTTCGTCTGTGTGCCTTCTCCCCCTCCCCCTCCCGAAGAGCCACAGCCACAAAACAAGCAACCAGTCAACCGAAAAACAAGCACGCTCGCAAGCAACGTCTATGGGCATCCCTTTTTTTGTATTTATCCAGAGCTCAGTGTCTCCCTGTTTTTCTTTCCGCCTCCCTCTATCTACTTCATAAGGAGCATCACCGCCAGCAGCCGCAGCAGCTCCCCAGCGAAGTGGAGCATAAGTGACGCGCACGGGCATCGTCGTTGTTGTCCCTCTCTCTTTCTCTCTGCTCTTTCATCGTTGTCTGATACGTACGTGAAGGTGATAGATAAGGGAGCGGTGCACCACAGGACGACGGCAAAGTGCAAGTCGGTAATGGGTGAGGCCTGCGCAGCGCTCAGCGATACGACGCACAAACAAAAGGGTGGGGCCTTCCAACTACCTTTTCGTGTCTTATTATTATTACTTGCAAAGCAGCCACAACGCCAGCGAAGAAACTTAGAGGAGGAAAGCCGATACGCTTGAACGCGTAGTCGCCGGGGGTGTTAACGCTAAGCAGAACAACTCGAGCAAAGTAACCAATTAAGCCCCGGTGAGGCCCCCCCCTCTCTATTTTCGCTTCCGTCTCTTTTATCTCCCCTCCTCCCACCGGACACAGCCCCGCGCCTCTAACGCGCCAGCCTAACGTTTCTACTCCGAAGAAAAGCAAAAAGACAAGCACTGCTGTTTCTTCTCCCTCGTCATTCTTTTCTATACCTCTCTTTCTTCTCGCCTAGTCCCTTCTCCTCCCTCAGTCGGCTAGCGTTATTGGTCCACACAGCCGACAACCGCAACGCACCAAGTCAAAGGACATACCTTCTTGCTGGAAGTTTCGATTTCTCTTCGTCCCTGTGTGTGTGTGTGTGTGTGCGTGTGCGCGGGCATAAGAAGGCCTGGACGAATTTGTTTTTCTTTTTTTTCATTTACGAACGCTCTTTGAGCCGCTTTTGCTTGGCCTATTTTTCTCTGTCTTCTGTGAACAAAGTGACTTGAGCGGGCATTGTCGTGTGCGCTCGTGCTGGCCTGCTCAGTGCTCTCATCTGGCGTGACACCGGTAAGCAGAAAAGGAAACAGCCAACCAACCAAACAAATACCCAACATACAAACAGTGCGCAAGGCACCCTCAACTATCTCCTCGAGCAAAGTGAAAACGAAAAGTCAAACGAAAACACAACTTCTTTCAACCAGTTGTTGGTGCGACCGCGCTGTCTCCCTCTTTAAATTTTTCTTTTCTTTGATCAACGCTTCTCTCTGTGTACGCTGTCCTTGTCTTGTCTCTCTCTCTTTTTGTTTGTTTCTCCATTGGTTTACCCATCAACTTCACTGTTTGTTTCTCTTCAACGTAGCACTTCTATTTTCACCTCCCCAGCTTCACTTCTGCCCCCCACTCTTTTCGTGTGTTGGGTTGAGGCTCCGACTCGCTCTTCTCTGATTGTCTAGCGCCCTTTCTTGTTGTGGCTTCTCTTGAAAAGCTGACAGGGGAGGGGTGAGGTGACTGCGCGCTCCTCTTTCCTCTTCGCTCCCCAAGTCTCTGCTTGCTGTGCTCTTCGTCACTCCCGCTCCTGTGGCCTGCCGTGTCGATTCACCTTGCCAGCATAAATTGACGGCGCGTGGTTTGTTTCGTACATCGGTCTCCAACTTCCCCTCTCCCTCCTTCAACAAAGAGGAAATACAACGACACACATTGGCTTCTCTTGCTTGTCTACCTCCACCTGAGCGTGACACCGCCTCTGGTTGCTTTTACTTTCCCTCTCTCCTTTCTGGGTGGTTGTCCCGCTTTTCTTTCCTTCGTGGCCCCAGTAGAGCTCTTCGCGTATTTTTCTCTCGTTCTCGACCTCTGTCTTCTAGTTTGTCTTTGCAGCTCTGATATAAGCCGAGATATCATCTCGGTGCCCTCTTTCATTTTTCTTTGTCGCCTTCTGGTTGATTCGCGTTGTGTCTGTCTGTCTGTCTGTCTGTCTACCTCCTCTTGCTGCGAGTGTGGATTTCTCCTACATTTTTGTCTTCCTTTCTCCCTCTCTTGCCTCTTTCGTGCTTTCGTTCGTCTCTCTGTCTTTTTCTCCTCGAGCTCCACTCGTTGGCCCCCCCCCCTCCATACCGCAGAAGTGTTCCCACAGGACGTGTCCGCTTCTTCCAAGTGGTCTCGTCTGTTTTTTTTTTTTTTCTTATCGCTTCGCTCAAGTTCGCTTCTCCCTCTCACCCTCCTTAGACGTGAGCGGAGGCCGGCAGAGGGGTGCGAAAAACGCGAGGGCAGCGCTCCGAGCACGTACGAGACCTCCGCCCTCTCTTCTCTGGTAAGTTGAGCTTCACCCTATATAACAGCCGAGTCAAGCCACAGGAGTTGAGGACGGAAGAGCAGAAAGAAAAGAGAAGACGAGGCGTAGCGGACCAGGCCCACCCACCCCCCAGAGAGACAGAGACGCACGCAGTGGGCTGACTTCTCAAACGCAACTCCAGCAAAAAAAAAAAAATAGTTGCCTGACGGCATCGAACACTGAGGCTCTCAGGCGATAGGAAAGCCTCCCGTGTGTGCGTAAGACACCTGCAGGCCGTCTGTACTCTCTTTGTCGTTCTCTTTTTTTTCTACGCTCTTGCTGTTTGTTTGTTCTCGCTGCCCCTCCTCCTTCTTGCGCACGCGAGCCCCCCCCTAGAGAAGTCCCCTCCCCCTACCCCTTCCACTGGCCCATACAGGCAAGTAGCGCAGCACGGCTAAGGAGAACAATTGCCCCTTTCAAATTGTTATCGCGTTCTATTTTTTTTCTCTTTTCAGTGTATTTGGTGTCTTTGCCGTTCCTCTTCTCTCCTCTTCTCGGCCTTTTCTCATTTCCTCTTTGGTCTCTCCTCCGATTTCTCCTCTACGTTCATCTCTCCACCCCCCGAGTGCCCTTCCCTCTTCACTTGACCGGCTCGGAGATCACACGCCAGGCACCCAACCCTGTACAAACGCTGCACCTCAGCAGAGGCGTGTCCCCACCCCTTCTCTCTCCCCTGGACGTTCGTTCTTTCACTTGCGGCTTTCGTGCCTTTCTCTTCTGTGCCGCTCTTTCTTGTTTTTTTTTTTTTTTCTTTTCACTGTTGTTTTGAGAAAGGCGGGCGCATTTTTCTTTTTCTGAGCGTGTATTGCTGCCGGCACGAGAGGAACCACAGACGTGTCATACCGTCCCCCCGACCGCTGCGATCACGCCCGTCGCAATGCCCAACTTTTGGCGGCAGTACAGCATCCAGCTGTACGGGTTTCTGGCCAAGACATTCCTACAGCGATGGCGCATGCCCATCTCCACCACGGTGGAGGTCCTTCTCCCTTGCCTCTTCACCATTCTGATATCCATCGCCTACTGGGTGTCGGGCCATTCGACTGTACCGGCGCAGATGTACGACGGCGGCGCCAATGTGCCGCTGAACATGACGGACTTTGTGTCGTATTTCATGTGCAAGAAGGTGGACTCAAAACTGGCGGTGCCATGGCGCCCGTGCCCGCCTGGGATGAACTCATCGTTTCTCACGTGCCTGTCGCTCATCGGCAACGGCAATGAGATTTGCATCCAGAATGCCCTCTACTCGGCGCTGTACCACATTCTGTACGGCATGTTCTATGGCAAAGGCTCATACGGTATGAACACAATGGACGGCCACCTCACGCTGTCGGCCATGGTGACCGAGGCGACGCACGAAGAAAACCCAACATTCTTCGGCCGTGGTGGTAGGGACAGCCTGTCGCACTATGGCAAGCTGCTGGTGTCAAGCGACTCGGATACGCTGGGGCAACGCTTCATGACGTTCTGCCGCACCAAGAGCGCGATGTGCGGCGAGGTACTTTACCCCAATTCCTTCCCTTCATTGACCAGTGCCAAGGACTACGCAGCAGAGCACGAGAACACTGTCTGGGCCATCGTTGACCTTCCGAAGGCCTCCCTCACAGCCAACGGTGAGACAGAATTCACCATTAGCATGAATTTTACGGCTACTGCGCCAACGTCGAAGGGGTCATCGAAGAGCCTCTTCACCCGCGGCCTCGGCGCCAACGACGGCAGCGACGGCTACGTGCTCTACTGGGCTAGCGGCTTCTTGACGCTGCAGACATTTGTGCAGGAGTTCTACATGTCGGAGGCTCTGGCTAACCACACCGTTACTGGCCCCGCTTCCTACGACTCGGACCCCGCGACCGGCGTGGACGGCATCAGCAAGTACCTCTCGCAGTACGGCTCTACCTTAATCCCGATGCCGACGCCGTCGCGCTACGACAACTCGTTCCTGACGAGGTGGGCTTACTACATGCCGCTGCTCGCCGTGATGGCTATCCTGTACCCGACTTCACGCCTCGTGATGCTGATCGTCAGTGAAAAGTACAACGGCATTCGCGAGGCGATGCTGATCATGGGCCTGCATCCGTCCTGCATGTTTTTTGGGTGGTACTCCTCCGCACTCATCATGGACTTCGTTTCTTCGCTGCTCGCCGCCATGTTTCTCAAGATCGGCTTCCTCGACAAGGTGGACTACAGCCTCCTCTTGCTGCTCTACTTCTCTTTCATGCAGCAGAACACGGCCCTCTGCTTCTTTGTCAGCTCCATCTTCCACAACCCGCGCGTGGCGAGCTGGTGCATCGCGTTTGTGCTGTTCTTGTTTGCGATCCCATCCTTCTCCTTTCCGGATGGCATGACCGACATCCAGAAGATCTTCTGCTGCCTGCTCCCCTGTGTCGGCTACATCCAGGCGTTCAACATGATGCTGAACTACGTTTCCTTCGGCTGGCACTTTGGGTGGCCGCAGGCGCACATTGGCTACTTCAACTTTTCCATCGCGGTTGGCATGATGTGGGCCTCGTTCGGCGCGCTGATGCTCCTCAGCTTTTACTTGGACCGCGTCTCCTTTGGCGCAGTCGGCCGCCGTGCCCACCCCCTCTTTTTCCTAATGCCGCTGGTGAATCGCTTCCGCAAGCGCAGGATACAGCTGGTCAAAATGTCGGACATGGGCAGGCCGATTCGCCCTGGCTCTCTGGTCGAGTGGGCCAGCAGCGAGGAAGTCGAGCCGGGCAACACGTCATTTGCGGAAGGCCCGGTGAAGAAGGATGGCAAGGCATCGCCGTCAGATTCCAGCCGACTCATAGAGCACCACCATGATGTTGTTAACCCAATGGACCCCGGTGTCGCTGCCGTCTTCTACCGCCTGCGCAAGATCTACATTGGTGGTGGCATCCTCGGCTTCTTCTACACGTACTTCACCGGACTCTTCCGCGAGGGCGACCGCATCGTCGCGCTGGACGGCGTCACCTTTGCAATGCGCACCGGCGAGGTGAGCGTGCTGCTCGGCCCCAACGGTGCCGGCAAGTCCACGATCATGGGCATGGCGACTGGCATGGTGAACCCGACGAGCGGCGATGTCTTCGTGCGCGGCTACGACGCCCGGACGCACCTTGACGAGTGCCGGCAGAGCATCGGGTACTGTCCTCAGCGCGATATTGTGTGGTCTCTGCTGACGGTGGAGGAACACATCACCTTCTACGCGCGCATGAAGGGGTCTAACTCAGTGAACGTGCAAGACAAGGTGGAGTACGTGCTGGACCTCGTCGACCTGCAGGAGAAGCGTCACTGCAAGGCAAGCAAGCTGTCGAGTGGTCAGCGCCGGCGTCTGTGCGTCGCGATCGCTATGGTCGGTGACTCTTCCGTGCTGTTTCTCGACGAACCCACGTCCGGTATGGACATCAAGGGTCGCAAGATAGTATACGATGCCCTGAACCGCACCCGTGTCCATCGTAGCGTGCTTATCTCCACTCACCTTCTCGACGAGGCCGACCGCATTGCCGACCGCGTCCTCATCATAAACAAAGGATTGCTGTCCGCGGAGGGCTCGACGATGTACCTCAAGTCACAGATGGAGGTCGGGTACGTGGTGACGTGCTTGCTGGACAGCAACATGAGCATCATGGAGGAGAACGGCGCTGCCGAGGCGCTGGTGGATTTCGTGCGCGCCGAGAGCTACGCGGCGCAGAGAGTCGACGGCGGCAGCAACGAGGGATGTGTGGTGCTGGGGGTGCAGCGGCGCGGCCGCGAGGTGTCCTTCCGCTTCCCGATGACCCTTCTCGACTCAGCTGGCGTGTCGCTTCTTTCAGTGATTCAACGCAACAGCGAGCGGTTGCACTTGCGCAACGTCGCGCTCAACCTGGCGACTCTCGAGGACGTCTTCTTCGCCGTCACGTGCACCACACCGCTCATGACAAGCGTGACAGACGGCGAGCTGGTCGGCGGGCGAGAGGGTGAAAGCGATTCGATCGACACGCCTGAGATGCCGTTGACGATCACCGACCTTTATGAAGAGAAGAGGGCTTACTTCTTCGTCTTCTGCCGGCACTTCCGCGCGCTCTTCCTGAAGCGACTGCACTATGCCCAGCGCGACGTCAAGCTACTCATCTACCAGGTGGTGCTGCCGATCATCTTTCTGCTCTTGTCGCTGTTCATTACCCTTGTCCGCGAACCGACCCAGCCCGCCCTTCGGCTCGACATGACCATGTACGAGCACTACGCCTCTAACCCATCTCAGGTGATGACGGCATACTCGAACTTTTCCGGCTACGTGCAGAACTTGACCCGCTTCCCCATGAGTGTCACGAACGCCTTCCACCTCGGTCCAAATCTGTCCAACAGTGTCTGGGGCTCGTACTACCTCACCGACTTCCGCGAGATGCCGTCTGGCCTGCCCAACGTGTCCTACTCCATGAGCCAGCTGTTACTGAGCGAAGTCATGACGCACAAGTTGCCGCGCTGCGTTGCTGTGGCGCCGGTGGGGGCGGTGTACCAGCAGGGTGTGCCCAAGGAAACTCCGACGTTGCTGCACAACACATCGTACAGCCACTCCTCCCCACAGGCCGTGGACGCGCTCTACCACCTCGCCACGTATCAGCTCTTCGGCTCCTCCGTGCCGATGCCGACTGTCGTCAACTCGCCCATGCCACTCGGCGAATTTGAGAAGTCGCTGGTGTCAGCAAACAAGCAGGTCATGATCGGGATCTTCATCATCCTGCCCTTCATCTTCATTCCGTCCAACACGATCTCCTTCATTGTCGAGGAGAAGGAGTCTGGCGCCCGTCACATGCAGTGGATTTCCGGTGCCAGTGTCCTGGCGTACTGGTTGAGTAGCTTTGTGTTCGACTTTGCGTGCTACATCGTTACGCAGATTTTGGCCTTCGTCATCTTCCTCATCTTTAGACGCACCGAATACATTGGCAAGGACACCATTGACGCCGCCCTTGTGCTCTTCCTCTTTTTCGGCCTGACGTCGATCCCGGTCAGCTACTTCCTGAGCTTCTTCTTCCGCTCCAGCTTCACGGCGCAGTCTGTCGTCTTCTGCATCAACTTTACCTTTGGCTTCCTGTGGGTGACGCTCGAGTCGATGATCGCCGAGCACGCACTGCGGTTCGCGGAGGTGGTGACCTACGTTCTTCGCATCTTCCCAGCTGTGTGCTTCGGCGAGGCCATGTACGTACTTTCCGGCGTGCAGCTGGCCAACTTGATGTTCCCGAACCGCGCCAAAACAAGCTTGTTTGCGCTGCTGCACTTCAGCGAGACGGGCCACCCCGTTGGCGGTATCGGCACAGGCCTCATTTATATGTCTTGCGTTGCTGTGGTCTGCACTGTGGGGCTCGTGGTTCTTGAGTACCTGCGGGTGCAGCGACTCGACGCGGTCTTCACGCAGTGCTGCACAAAGCCGAACGCCGAGGACGAGGAGGAGCACCACCGCCTCGAGGAGGCGCACCCGTCCGTGAGGCAGGAGGAGGAGTACGTGTGCTCAGTGGAGACAGGACCAGAGCCCGCCTGCGTTGCGGTGCAGCACCTCAACAAGCGGTACATAGGAGCCAGTCACGCGGCTGTCCACAACATCTCGCTCGGTGTGAAGAGGGGTGAGGTGATGGGTCTGCTGGGGCTTAACGGCGCCGGGAAGACGACGGTGGTGAGCATCCTTGCAGGTGAGGAGGTTGCGACAGCCGGCGAAGTGTTTGTGAACCACCACCCCGTACAGTCAATAGAGAGCCGCTCCTTTGTTGGCTACTGCCCGCAGTACGAAGCGCTGCTGAGCAATCTCAGCGCTGAAGAGCACCTCTGGTTGTATGCCCGCCTGCGCTCGATCAAAGAAAAGCACATCAAGGCAGAGGTGCACATGCTGCTCAAAGAGCTAGGGCTGTACCCGTTCCGCAACCAGTCTGCCGCGTCTCTAAGCGGTGGCAACAAGCGCCGCTTGTCCCTTGCCATCGCGTTGGTCGGACACACAAAAAGTGTGCTTCTGGACGAGCCAACGTCAGGCATGGATGCCGTGGCCCGTGCACAGACGTGCGATATACTGCGCCGCCTCGCGGCTGACAAATCCGTGGTGCTGACCACGCACCGCCTGGACGAGGTCGAGGCACTGGCCGACCGCGCCGCCTTCGTCGTGCGGGGCAATCTGCGCTGCATCGGTACACCACAGGAGCTGAAGAACGCGTACAACACGACTGCCGCCTACACGCTCAATGTGCTCTTCCCCATTACGGTGCACTTGCAGGGCATACACGAAAACCTGGTAGAAAAGGTGCGCAGCTACGTGCTCGACACCATCACTGCCGCGTTGGGGGAGAATGTGCGGCAGACGCTTCGGTGCGAGGTGGTGGAGGTGCACCCGTGCTCGATGCAGTTGACCGTGAACGCCGACCTTCCTCCCATCTGCATCGCTGTTTCGAACCTTCAGGGGGGCAGGGCGGAGGGCATACCTGCAACGGCGTATGTCAGCGTGAGCCAGCCGACGCTGGAGGACATTCTTCTTCTCCAGTAGTAATGCGGCCACTCAAACAACAGCGCACCACACCCCATGCGCTCTGTTGTCGCACTGTATTTCGCTTTTTATTCGGCACGCCTCTGTTCTTCTCGGTGCCTCTTTGCCTTTTCTCCCTGTTCGAGCTGCAAAGGCTGTGGCTGCGTTCGTCGCCGTCGTTGCCTTTTTCCCTCATCGAGGTCGATGGCCCACTCCTCGTCCCTCGTGCGCTCCTCTTCTCTCTTCGTTTCGTCGTATCCAGCGCTGGTTTGGTACCGCTCAAAAGGAGCGAAAAGGGAAGTTGGCCAAGCATAACACCGAGTGAAAGGAAACAAAAGGCACCTCTTGAGGGATGTCTGCCTGAAGAGTTCCTCAGACAACGGCTGCCGCCCGCCCCCTCCCCTCCCCTCCCCTCTTTCCATCTTCTCCTTTGCTCTTTTGCTTTTCGTTGTTTTTCACGTTTTGCACGAATGCACGCACGCAGCCAGAGGCATGTCTGATAGCAGCAGTAGTGCTTTGCATTCTGCCCTCTTCCAGAAGATGAAAGCGACTCTTCTGCTCCTGGCAATATCAGTGGGCCTCTCGCTCCTCCCCACCACGTTTAGTCGTGTTTTTCTTCTACCTTCGCTTCTCTCTTTTCCTTGATGGCGCGTGTGCGTGTGTGTGTGTGTGTGTGTGTGTGTGTGTGTGTGCGTCTTCCTCGACACCGTCTTGCTCGATGGCCTTTCTGCTGTCACTTCTCCGCACTTTGCTAAGCTATCATTACCACTGTCTCCCTCACTCCCTTCCCCAGTACTTGTTGTCTCTGCGTGTATACCTCAGGCCACTCCACTCAAGTGTTCTTGTTTGCGTCTCTCTTTCTCTCCATCTCGTTCTTCAATGAAGTAGGACACCTAGCACACGTGCATTCAGCAGTGCGGCACCAGAGATGAGCGTGCGAGTGTTCCATCGCGCTGCCAGAAACTTGTTTGTGTCTGTGTTTTACCTTTGGTTCACATGCGTGAGTGGCAAGGAAAATGTGAAGAGGGCGCACACACGTGGGCGAAGAGGTTCGTGGCCCCAGCAGGAAAACAAAACAAAACGCACCCTCTCCACGAACGGCACAGCGAGAAAGAACAAGGTGTGTGAGGGAGTGAGGTGTGGGCCAGGCAGAGCGCGGCTGACCAGTTGTATGCCTGCTGCTAGAGTGCGACGTCACGCTGCAACAGCAAGGGCCTGAAACAGCAGCGCCGGCAGTAGGCATCGCCACGCACCTTCGCATCGACTCGATGGCCGTTAAATACGTCGACACATTCACCAAACAAACCGAGGGTGAGACGTGTGATGCGAAGGAAAAGTGGAGGGTACAACAGCCGATCTGATGCGCCAGTGGGTTGACCCATGCAGAAAACGAGAGGCGGACTCATTTTGGTCGTATTTTCTCGTTGAGTGCACGTAACGAAAGGGAGCGAAACGATAAGTATATCCGGCGCAAGCGAAACGACCAGGCTGGGACAGGCTCGCATACACGATCACGCAGACATATCGTCCCCACCTCTTCCACTGCATTACTCCATGAGCGAGCAGATGGGGGGGGGGAGGAGGAGGTAGGGGCGATGTGGATAGCAACGATGTAGAGAAAGAGAAAGGCAGTGAGGAATTCTCTTGGGAGCTTCTCCTACTTGTCCCCTTATCTGCTGCTGCTGCTGCTGTTGCTTCTCGTACCCGCTTCTTCGTTTCCCTTCTCCACGCCGTCTGTCTCTCCCCCCTCTCGTTTCTCGCTCCTGTGTTTCTCTGTCTTGCTTGGCGTTGCAGGTCTGGAGAGGGTGCGTGCTTGTTTGTCTGCACATCATTTGCGCTCACATGTTCTCCTAATGTGTATGCCCCTCCACCTTTTTTGTTGTTTTTGTTGTTGTTGTGGGTGCGCCGCGTGTGTTGGCTGCATCGTCGACTGCTGGCCTCTCTTCCTCCTCCTCTTCCTCTCTCGCTCCCCCATTGTCGCAGTTTTTCTCCACTATGCGTGTGGCTGTCGTGAGGCGCGTCGCTGTGATTCTGTCTAACGCCCGTTAGACTGACAGACTCCCCCGTGTCCAGTCGCACGCATGGGGATGCACGTGTGACCCTCCCTCGTCCCCCTCCCCCCGCGCCTATCCCCCAGGCAGCGCAAGGGAACGAGAGAGGTTGAAAAGTGAAGGGAGAAGGGGGAAGGATCTGCAGAACACGCAGCCCCACCGACACCCTTCTTGTTGCAGACCGTCAAACCGAAGGAGGGAGTGCGGGTTTTTGAGAGGAAAGAGGTGTAGCGTACGGACTCATACATTACGCCCACGCACGTGCACGGAGCGGACAGAGTGAACTTCCGCCGCTATTCGTGTTCACCGCGTGCACTTTTTTTTTTCCTTCTCTCTTTGCATTGGTGTTTTCGTTCTGCCTTTACTTTTTTGTGTGGCCATTTCCCCCTCCTTGTGTCTTCCTTCCTCGGTAGTGATGCACTTGTCTGCACTTGCCTCCCCCCCCCCCCCCCCCACACACCTTCTCTTCGCCATATTGAGCCCCAATCGCATAAAATGTATCTTCAGAGGCGGAGGCAGGAATAAGAGGGGAGGCAGTGGGAGGGGGGTAGCCGCACTGTGAGGGGCGTGGGTGTGCATGCGTGTGCCTCCCCCCTCCCCTGCCTCCCCTCTCCTCTTCTCTCCTCTCTCTTCCTTCGGCCCTTTCGCAGATCCGCACATTCTGCGAGTTTTTTGTTTTCGTTCAACCTTTTTGGCCTCCACATCTCGCCTCTCTTTCTTTCCAAACTATTTCGTCTTTGGTACGCTCCGGGCACGTGACTCGCCACGCGAGGATCGAAAATGAAGACATGGAGGAGGCGGTAGGAGAGAAGAGGAACGGGGAAAGGGATCGAATGGTGAGTGGTGCTGTTGGTGACGGACGGAGCGCTTCGTCCGTGGACTAGCAACGCAGACATCATCGTCCTAACGAATAGAGGACGGAGGAAAATACACCAACACAGGCGGGCGTACACGCCTCTGTGTGCGCTCCCTCTTCTCTCTCTCTCTCTCTTCCCCTCTCTGTCTCCGCGGTGGTGTCGCTTGCGTCAGCACTGTTTCCTTCTTCATGAGTGGAGGAGGGTGAGTGAGAGACAAGCAAAGAGAGTCATATATATATATATATATACATATATACATGGACACACGCAGACACCGCCGTACCGGGAGAGCTACGCAGGCAGTGCGCCGCTCACTTACGTTGTGCTGCTGCGGAGGCGGCGGTTTGCCTTTGGTTCGTCTCGTTTCTCCTTTTCGTCTCTCGTGTCTCCATCTCGGTGCAAATCAGACACACACACACACAAACGAGCAAAAACTCTGCCAAACACGCAGCAGCTGGAAAGGCAGGAGGCGAAACACAACTCGCCAACTCACCAAGAAGAAGAAGGAGGGGGGGGGGGGGCAGTTGGGCATCGGGGACGTGCGTCGCCATTCTCTTTTTCCTTCCCACCCGCTCTTTTGGCTGTTTGGGTCGCATCAGTAAAAAAGCAGCACTTGTGCACGCGCGCCAGACTCCTAATTCGCCTTCTCACCCTCTCACATCCAAAGGTATGCATGATTGAGTGCATTCCTCGTGTTTTCTCACACCAATAGAGATGCGCTTCTCTCTCTCTCTCTACTGGCCCCTTTCCCCCTCTCCGCCATCCCTCTTCTTGGTTCACTTGTCCTCTTCTCACTGCTGTCTTTAACACTCATCCTCGCACATAAAGGAGAGAGAGAGAGAGTCAGGCATAGAACTTCACGCAGACCTGCATACGTACATAAGGGCCTCTGTCTTGCTATACACCCCTGCCCCCCACAACGTATAAGCTGACCATAGCGGGGGGGCTAACGCCGCCTAATCGATAATCATTAAAGACGCAGCGCGACACCATTCACGCCCCTTTGTGCCACAATATGCCACCCCACCATTCAGTGCCTCACCCGTCGTCCCATGAGTTGAAGAATGCCATTCACCCCTACGACAAGCTCGTGATTGGTCTTCCCACCGCCATGGAGGGGTGGCGGCGCGCGTACGGGTCAGTCAGGGAGTGGTGCAAACTGCCATCCAACCCGCTCCTTGTCTCCCCTGTAAATGGTGGTGGCGAGGGAAGTCGAAGCGATCGCAATCATCCATTGACACCGTCGTCGCGCTCCACATCGGGGCATCCCGACTCCGCCGCCGCTCGCCCTTTTCCATCGAGCGTGCCACACACGAATGGGCCGTGTTTTCACAAATTAAGCACCGTACCCGCATCCAGAAAGGATGCCGCTTTGTATTGCGACGCCTGCCAGCGAGAGTTTGCCACCGAGGAGAAGTACGCGGCGCACATGGACACGCACGTGTACTGCACGGTGGCCGGATGTCGTTTTACCTGTCGTAAGTCCAAGCCTTGGCGGATGGAGGAGCATATGGAGCTGCTGCACAACCGCCCCGACGCGCCGAATCTCGTGGACACGAGCGCATACCTTGAGCAGCGCAAGCGCCGCTTCCCCACGCAGGACGCGGTGAAGGTCAAGGTGGAGGAGCTCTACTACAAGGCGGCGCGAGGCGTCGTGCTGCCCGATGAGCGTCGGCGGTGGATGCAACAACACGGCATTGTGATTCGCAAGCGACCTCGCACCGATGCATCTATGATTATACGTGGCGAGCTGCCGACTGAGTCACGCTCCCCATCGACCGCGTCGTCTGCGTCTGCGTCGTCGTCCTGTTCGTCGCGGCACTCGTCGCGCTCGTCGTCTGAGCATCGCCAGCGGTGCTTTCCCAGGAGAAGCCCGCGCGAACTTCCGCAGTCGCCAGCAAGCACCGCGACGGGCCGGCGAACCCGCTTCATTCAGCCACCGTCCGCGCCGCCCCATCAGGAGTCTGACCCCACAGCTGCACCGACTCAGGCCTCTACCGAGTCTCTACAAGTCTTAACGACGGGGGACCAGTGCGTTGATGCTGTCAGTCCCGCGGCAACTGCCTTACCTTCGGCAAAGCCGTCGTCTTCCTCGTTGGCCGGCGCCCACGCTGCACCAGCACACCCCTCAAAGATAATCCCTCTTGGCCCCAACGGCACCCTCACCCCACGGCAACGCGTGCAGCTCGTGCGTGAACGCTACGCCGCTGCGAAGGATGTCCCGAAGTTTTACGTCTGCCACCGCTGCGGCATCAAGGGAGAGCACTGGGTGGGCGACTGCCCTACCAAAGGCGACAGCACGTATGATCGGCATGTCCTGTGGGGCGAGGCGAAGTTCTCTGCAGTGGAGAAGGGCGCCAAGCCGCGCCGGGAGAAGGTAGAAAAGGACAACGATGAGCCAGAGCAGCCGAGGCAACCTAGTACCCCGCAGGAAGAAGAGCCAGAGGCCACGGCGCCAAGCGACAGCGGTATCGAGCAAACTGTAGCTGAGCAGGTGAGCGCCGATGCCCCAATACAACTCGCACCCGATGAGCCGTGCAAGGTGTCGTCTGTTGCGCCTGATGCGGAAGCGCACACTAGTTCCACGCCGCCGCCCGGGGACTGCGCAGCGGCAGCGGTCGATATCCCAAATGTTCAAAGTGATGAAGACGCGCCACCGGTGCCACACTCTGCAGCGCTGCCGGCTGGTACGCCGAAGGAGGTCACACGCATGATGGCCCCCGTCGCGGCAGCAAAGCACGCCCAGACGCACCGCCGCGAACCCGCCCGCCGCCCGCCTCCTCCGCCGACGCTGTACGAGCGACTCACAGAGGAGGCGCGGATGGATGAGCAGGGAATATTGCTACAGGCGTTGCGCTTCTTCGTCGCCCGAGACTTCTTTCAATATCGTCCGTAGTCATGAGAGTCTGGCAGTAGTTTTGAAGACTGTCCCAGCGACGGTGAGGGTAGCTGAATAGTGTGGATGCTGCCGCGAGTAGCGCACATATGTTTTGCTTCCAGCGGGGAAGCGCGGTGAAGATGGTTGGCGTTGTCATGTAGCTCCTCTAATTGCGTCGCGTTGTTACCCCGGTAGTGACAGTGCCAGCAGAGGAGGGGAGGGGGGTGGCATGGAGGCTGCCGCTTGACTGTACACTTTTGTGTTTCAAAAACACATGTGATGCCGATGTCGCTGAGTTGTGTGCTGTGATGTTTATGCCGTTGCCCCGCCCCTCCTCCCATCCACCCTTCTCCCTCACTACTGGACGCCGCCTGAGAGGCTCCCACGTCGTTGAAGGCACCGCGTTGGTTGGCGGTGGTGGTTGGAGGGGGGAGGGGCGCAGTGAGGGGCGCCACACGTTTTTTTCCCTTTCGAGCATCCGCGCACGCATAACTCAGAGTGACTATCGTACGCACGTGTGTGTGTGTGTGTGTGTGTGTGTGTGTGCATGGGTGGACGCAGGCTCGTGTGCTAGGGTGTCAGTCGCCTGCACATGTACCCGCCTATGCGCCTCGTGTGTGTACTGCAAGGAGGAGATCGCCCTCCCCCTTCAAAACAAAAGGACAAAACAGAAGAGTGTCCAAGAGACCACTCAAAGGCTGAGGACACTACGTGAGCAGCCATCACTGGTTGCGTGAAGGGAAGCGACGCCACAGCGAGACAAGTCGTCTCTGTGCAGCCATCGCCATTGCAGGCATCTTGCGGGTTGAGTCAGGCGGCGTGACAGGGGAACTATAGGCCCCTCTTTTCAAATTGAATCACCATCGTTTGAAGAGGAAAGGATTGGGGAGCGGCTATCTGTTCTGGTCATCTTCACGTGCACTGCCTGCACCCGACGTCCTTCGTGTAACGCGTGTGACTTTCACTTTGCCTGTGTTATGAAGTGTCACTGTCCCCTCTCCCCCTCTTCATTATTATCTCGTCTTCCTCTCTTCCCTCGTTTTGTTTTGCTCCTGCCCCCCTTCTTTGCCCCCCTTTTTTGTCCACTTTCACGCAATGCCACGCACCCGCGGCCGATTTTTCTTCGTCCTCTTCCCCACACTCTTCTGTTGCCCCACAAGTACGTGCGCCTTTGGTCTCTTTTCCTCCTCGCGTGCGGGTGTCGCTGCCGCACCCCTTCTCCAAACAACAACAGGGGCTATCTAAACCTCCATCTCAGCGGCTGCATGCGTCTGGGAAGGCCCCACCGTTTAATGCCACCGCCTGCTTCCTTGAGACTTTCAGAAGCATCTTCATTTTTTCTCTCTCTCTCTCTCCCCGTCTCTCTCTGTGTGTGTGTGTGTTGTTGGGTTTGATCATTTTCATCATACGTTTGTTTCTTACCGTCCGCGATTTTTGCGCGCCCTCTTCGTCTCGTTCTTTTCTCCGCGTGTTTTTCGCACAGCTTGACACCGTCTCCACTCAGCCCTCTCCCACCCTTTTCCTGCACGTCGAGCTCAACGGTTGCGTCCGATTCGTGAGCAGGCTCTCCGCTCCTTATTCTTTCTCCACCACGCTTCTCCGATCCCCAGGTGAGGACACGTAGGACTCGCCTCGGAGCAGAGCACCAGTGAGTGTGGGAGGTGTCCCTACTACCACGTCAAAAGTCTGCGGAGACGCACTCAACTTTGATTTGACTGCTTCCCTCATATTTCTATCTTTTCCCTCCTCTTCGGTGCCCCCAATGTCTGCCTCCCCGCAGCTCACGCAGGAGCTCACCGAGGACCTCCTCGGCGGCCGGTACGAGTGCATCGTCTGCTCCGAGTCTGTTGGCCACCGACAGGAGCTTTGGGCCTGCCGATGCTGCTATGGTGTCTTTCACTTGCCATGCATTCGCTTCTGGGCGGACAGCCAAACGAAAGAGCGCGAGCGGCAGCTTCAGTCCACTTCTGGTGTCGCCACTCAAGGGGAGCTGGACAGATTCCGTTGCCCTCTTTGCCAGTCCTTCAACACGAAAGATAGCTTGGCTGTCTATCGGTGCTATTGCGGAAAGACAACGAAGCCGCCGGTAGACGCGATGCTCGTGCCGGGCAGCTGCGGCCAACCGTGCGAGCGGCGCCAGGCAGACCCCTGCTGTCCTCACCGGTGTACGCTGCTTTGCCATCCTGGGCCGTGTCCAGCCTGCACGCGTGCTCGCGAACAGGCATGTTGGTGTGGTAGGTACTCCAAGACGGTGGGGTGCTCGAGCAGCATCCACGGGTACGAGTGCGGCGAAACCTGCGATAAGGTGTTGGACTGTGGACATCATCGCTGCAAGGCGCCGTGCCACGAAGGGCCTTGCCCGGTGTGCACGGTGATGGTAACGGAGAAGTGCCATTGCGGGGCTACCGAGCGCACGCGGCGGTGCGGGGCTGCTCCACCTACCTTGGCTGGTGCTGCCGCGGCAACGACTCAAGACAACGGCGCAGCTGAGGAAGGGAGAGCCGGCGCCTGTGCCAGTGACTTTCGCTGCGTGCGCCACTGCGAGAAGAAGCGCGATTGCGGCAATCACGTATGCGGCATGCTGTGCCACGCCGGCGTGTGCGAGAAGTGCTACCGCACACCGCAGCGCCAGAAGTTCTGTCCGTGTGGCAAAACGCGGGTGCAAGGACAGCGAACGTCGTGCATCGACCCCGTTCCATCGTGTGGGCTCACGTGCGAGCTACCACTGCCGTGTGGGCACCTGTGCTGGCTAACGTGCCATGACGAGACACCGTGCGCGCCGTGCAAGGAGACGGTGACAACGCCGTGCGCGTGTGGCAACCGCCACATTTCCTCCCCCTGTTTCTGCCAGTACTTGCCGGAGTCTGAGTGGGAGGCGGCGCGCGTGCAGTGTGGGCTGCCAGCTGGCTCACTGCCTTCGTCAATGCCTCCCAAGTGCAGTCAAGTGTGCCGTCGCATGTTGTCCTGCCACAAGCACCGCTGCACCAACACGTGCTGTACCGACGCGGAGCACACATGCCTGCAGATATGTATTCGCAAGCTCACATGTGGTGAGCATCAGTGCGGGCGACTCTGCCATCAAGGTACTTGCCCTCCATGCACTCACATCTCGTACGAGCGCCTCTACTGCCGATGCCGGAAGACGTGGGTGGAGCCGCCTGTACCGTGCGGGACGCGGCAACCGCAGTGTAACCACCCCTGCAGCATTCCGCGTCTGTGTGGGCATCCGCCAAATCACCCATGCCACATCGAGCCCGAATGCCCCAAGTGCGTCGTGCTGGAGGAGAAGGCATGCGCCTCGCACCAGAAGCCGATGCCGTTCCACCTGCCATGCTACAAGACGGAGGTCTCGTGCGGACGAAAGTGCGGCAGGAACCTACCTTGCTGTGGCAAGTTCTGCGAGCTCGTGTGCCACAGCGGGCCATGCGAGCACAACTGCTCGAAGCGTTTCCCCACACTGGGCGATGTGCTGAAGCGTGGCAAGGGCGGGGCAGCGTGAAGCGCGTGTCTTTCTCTTCGTCTCTTTCGTTGTCGCTTGTGTGGCAGTGATTGTGGGGTCACTCGTAGTGCGCACGCGTGGGCTGGCCAAGCGCGTGAATGCGCGGGCAAAGTGAGACGAGCGATGCGGCGACAAATAATGAGGAGACCCCCCAAAAGGCTGGAGGGAGCGCATACGACAAGAGGACGCACCCATTAAGGGTGTGGCCTCTGTGGCGCCTCGCCTTCTCCACTTCCCACGCGGTCGTGGGCGCGGTGTGCAGAGGAGGAGGAGGAGGAGGAGATGAGTGAGTGAGTGAGGGGGACAACTCCATCCGCCTTTGGCTATCGTTGCGCACATCTACACTTCCTCCTCCCTCTCTAAGGCCCCCCTCTCTCTGTGCTTGCTTGATCGCCATGCTGCCACAGCGCAGTCCTCGCATGAAGGTCCCTTCTCAACATCTGCGTACACGCACATCCCTATGCATGTGTTAGCACTCTTGACTGCTCTGGTCGGGCGGCCTTCTTTTACTTCTACCCCCTCTTCACCCATTACTGCTCCGCTCTTTTCCTTCGCTTCGCGCACCCGCCTCTCTCTCGCCCACGTGGGTGTCTGCTCCTGTGTCCCTTATCAAATACTCCATTAGGGAGGGGGACTGGCAACACATTGCTGCCACTCTCTCCTTCCGTGCTGAGCCCACATTGACGTGCGTGGACGTGGACTTCATCTGAGTCTTTGCGCTTACGCCCCCCCCCTTGTGCGAGACAGCGAGTAGAGGCGCGCGAGTCTGCGGGCCCCCCGCTGCACCGTCTGCACGTCAGCGCGTCTCTGGCCGTCATTTTTGCTGCTCTCGCGTCAAGCCTAGAGCGAAAGCGTAAAAAGGGGAGAGGGCCAGGCAGAGCTTGACCGCGCAGCGTGCGGCGCTCACCCGCCTGGTTTCTACCCGGAGCCACGCCCAGTCAGACCAGAGCCTCTCCCACGGCAACAATGAACATCGGTGACTCGGGCAACATCTTTGTGGAGAAGGCGCACCCCGCTTATGCCCACGTGATTGACTTCCTCATTTCCTGCTGCGAGCCAGTCAGCAGAACCCAGCACATGGAGCAATACCGCATGGACAGCTCCTCCTTGTCCGCAGCCACTGCCGAGGGCACGTACTCGCTCGCTATGATTGAGGTTATTCTCCGACACTTCCGACTGAACACGGCCCAGGAGCTGCCCGTTGACCTTGAGCGATGCGCAGCACTGGAGAGGCTGGCGTCCGAGCTGGACGAGTCGAATGAGAGCGCTGAGGTAGATGGCTTGTGGGCTTCTCAGGCCGCGGTGGCGACTAAGGCTGCGTCTTCGTTGTTTGCTGTTCACACACCACTGCCGCGCTGCCTCTACGACGTTGACCTGACAGGCACCCTTCTGGCCTCGCTGAATCGCCCAAGCGCCGATGACGCTGCATCTTCTACTCTCTTCTCCCCCCACATGCGGAACGACACCTTAAAGACGCGTATCAAGTCGGAAAAGGTGGAAGAGGAGGAGGGCGAGCTTTTGTCCGCAGGTGGTGAGGGCGCCTCCGCGTTGGAACCGGTCTTGCCTCGCACCGCGGCGCCTTTCCCCAGGCCCAGGAGCCCGGCTACCCGCGTCTTGCAGCTTTTCCGTCCCTCATCACCAGCACCGGCATCTACTGCCGTTATGCTGCGCTCGCCTACCGCTGACTCTCAGCTTAAACAAGCGGCGCCAAGCGCAGCACGGCCGCTCATCTCCCTTGCTGTTGTGCGGCCTGCTGACGTCCAGCGGCCGCTTCCAGAGTTGCTGGCGCAGATGCTGAAGGAGGAGGAGAAGGCTTCTCGCGTGCAGATCGTTCTGCAGCCGGGCCTGCGGCGCTTTCATCAGTTTGAGGCGAGTCGCGGTGCCTTCTTTGCCTCGACCTCCGCCACGTGCAGGGCTGCCGCACCCAAGGGCCGAAACGGTGCTGCCACCGGTACTCCTGCCGATCGAGACGATCAGCAGCTCTTCTACTTTGTTCAGTCGCGTCAGCGGGTGCACTTGGAGCTCGTACTACCGGCCCTGAAGGAGTTCCTGAAACCGGTTGTCATCTGCGGCGTTGAGCGCTGGATCTTATCCGACGTCGATCGGAGCCCGCTGATGAACACAAGCGACATCAAGGACGCTGAGCGACTGACGCGAGACGCCGGACGACCTGCCGTGCTGCGCTTGCTGTATGAGTTTCCGCATGTCGGCACCGTATCTGAGAGGACGACAACGGCGTCAACTGCCAGCCGCTTTGTGTATAAGTGTCAGGTGCGTGACGGAAAGCTACGGGAGGTGAAGGAGCGCCTCTTTTCAAAGTTTGGCATCCGCGCTGACTGCTACTACGACTACGTGCAAGACCGCACCCTGTATGTGCCGAACCTGACCCTCGCACGCCATGTTCGTCTGCGACCCTACCAGGTGGCGTCCCTCGAGAGGTTCCGTCGAGGGCAGAGGGCGCACCAAGGTGTCATCGTCCTTCCATGTGGGGCTGGCAAGACGCTCACTGGCATTGGCGCCGCCGCCACCATGCAAACCACCACGATTGTGATGTGCATCAACAACATGTCTGTCTTCCAGTGGAAGCGCGAGTTTCTGCGCTGGACGGACCTGACCGAGGACGAGGTGACGGTGTGCACCGCGAAGGTGAAGCAGCGACCAGGCAAGGTCTTCATCACCACCTACAGCATGGTGATTGCAAAGCGAGGCAACGCCGACGGGGCTGCTGCGGAGGAGTCGCGAGCGATCCTGCAGGCCATGGCTGCGCAGCCGTGGGGTCTGCTGCTGCTGGACGAGGTGCACACCGCTCTTGCACACCACTTCCAGGATGTGCTGAACACCATCAAGTACAAGTGCGTGCTGGGGCTCAGCGCGACACTGCTGCGCGAGGACGACAAAATCGGCGACCTACGTCACCTTGTGGGGCCGAAGCTGTATGAGGCTAACTGGCTCGACCTGACTCGCGCCGGCTTCCTGGCGAACGTCGAGTGCGCCGAAGTGCAGTGTCCGATGCCGCCCCTATTCCTGCAAGAGTACCGCGATATCC
The DNA here is from genome assembly GCF_000002845.2 of Leishmania braziliensis MHOM/BR/75/M2904. NCBI lineage: Eukaryota > Euglenozoa > Kinetoplastea > Trypanosomatida > Trypanosomatidae > Leishmania > Leishmania braziliensis. Next base: position 218,117 of record NC_009321.2, on the reverse strand, counting down.
AGCGCACTCGTACCCTTCTGGGCACACATGCACACCGTAGCCACAGCGGCAGCCGCGCCGGGAATGGAAAGCGTCGCCGTGAGAGTGTCTTTCAGGACGACGAGGATGCTAGGGAGGACGAGGACCACGATGAAGAGAATGGCGGTGCCTACAGAGGGAGGGGCAGAGGACATGACCTCTGTGGTTATCTCCCCTCGCGCTCTCTGCGCCTCGCCTCCTGCAACCCGTACAAACTGTGGTGCACGCAAGCGCTTCTCGCCTTTCATCAGCAGCGCTCTCCGCCAGACAAGGCGATCATCTTTTGCGACTACCTCGCCGACGTGCGCTTCTTCGCGCATCACCTCCACCTGCCTTTCATGGATCAGCGGACGAGCGAGGCGGAGCGGGCAAATCTGCTACAATACTTTCAGCACTCGAACGACGTGAATGCCATCATCTTGACGCGTGTCGGTGATGTCGCGCTGGACCTGCCCTGTGCCTCTGTCGTGATTCAGGTCTCTGGCCTCGGGGCGTCGCGCCGACAGGAGGCGCAACGCCTTGGCCGCATTCTGCGTCCCAAGCCGCCGTCTCTCGACAACACGTGCGCCTACTTCTACACCCTCGTCTCGCAGGATACGGCGGACGTCAGCACAAGCTACAAGCGACAGAGCTGGCTGCGCGATCAGGGTTTTGCCTACCGCATCTTGCACTGCGACCGCGTTCTACACGAGTTTGTGCGCGTGGGAGGGAGGCTGTGCTGTGTCGGGCCACCTCAGTGGTGGTATCAGACGCACCTCACCGTCTCCGCTGCAGCGTCCTCGGAAATGGAAGTGGGGGCGGGTGTTGGGGTGGCGCACCACGACGGGCTCTATTGGGCCCGGTTTTCGGCCGAAGCCTCGGCCCTCGTCGAGGCGGCGTTTCAGCACGGACGAGCAACTTGCACCCTGCGCGGCAGCGACTTGGGCAGAGACACCCCCCGGCCCTCCTCTGAGGAGCTTGGGCGGTACCCTCTGCTCAGCACTGAGTCATGGAAGGTCACCTTCAGCAGCGCCGATGCGCCGCAGACCTTCGGCACTGTGCTCATTGGCGAAGGTGCGCCGTCCTCTCCACTGCGTGAGCGCCGTGTGCGTCGTGGCTGCCTGGACCGCAGCCATCAGTGCATCTCTGCGGCGGCCGATCACGAAAGTCGCTGCATTAGTTTTGCCCGAGGCGCTGTGTTGCGTGGACGAAATACGCGAGACAGCGACTCTGTGATCGTGGCTGAGTAGACCGCTGCCTGCTCATGCTGCTGTCGTTGCGGCTGCTAACGTGAGTGGGACCATTCTGTGTGTGCATGAGAGCCGTGCCAAGCAGCACATCTCCCTTGACGTGCCATCGAGTCTCTGTGTGAGTGCATGCGTACCCTCCAGTGAGGGTGCGGGGGGTCATCAAACGGTATTCACGCTTCAGCCAAAAGCACCTTCACTGGGCACAACAACACCACTGCCCACTGCCCACCTCCCTTTCTCCCGTCGGATTCCCGCCTGCCTCCTCCATTCCACGAATTGGTGGATGGAGACGAGGGTGAAGAGAAGGTGGGTGCGCAAGAAGCCAACAGAACATGTTGTGCAGCTCTGTCGATGGGTGAAGGCGGTGCGCTCATATGTGTGTGCGCGTCTGCGGTTGTCTGTGAGGACGTCTTTTATGTTGCAACGGTGCTGCTGCTGCTGTGAGGTCGATCATGGACTAGAGTATTTCGCAGCAATGCGGAGTCGTCTCTGCCTCTCTCGAGCGGCCCTCTGTTTCTCTCTCTTGTGTGCTCTTCATCACCTTCAGAGTATGGAGGAGCTCGACACCATGACGCACTCTGCTATCTTCCCGCTCTCTTTTCTCTCCTTTACTCCCTCTTTCGTCGAGTGTTTTTGCCTCTGGCCGCCATCCTCCTCTTCCCCCACTGCTGTGTCTCTGCCTGTTTCAGGCTGTTGTCTTCCACATCTTCCCCACTTTCTGATCAGCAAGTAGGCTGTGCCGCAGGACGCAGTGTGGTTCTCACAGAGGTGGTCAAGGCTTAAGGGGGCCGGTGAATCCACTCCTTCCCCCACACACTCAGCAGGCACGCGCCACCCACACGCATCGAAAAAGCGACGTTGCTTTCGCTTTTCACTGTGAGACGGTAGACTGTGAGCTATGCCCACAACGTCAGCATCATCTCCGCAGTTGCTGGCCCTTCGATCCGCTTCTGGCACCACGATGGCCCCACATTTTTCGACTTCGGCAGCTGCGGAGGCGGCGGCTACCTCAAGTGATCAGGAGATGTCTGTGAAGACAGTCGAGTATGACGAGGACTGGCACCGACTACCCAGTGACATCAGCTACGTCCAAGACCTTTTAGCTTCCCTAGAGACGAGACAGCATGGGCCAGCTGCTGCCTCTTCCCCGCTCGCCGCCATGACTGGAGGTCCTTCCTACACCACTGCCGCACAACGAGATAAAGAGCAGGAGGCGCGTGAGATTGCGGACCAGCGTGTTCGCGAGCGACAGGTCACCATCATCGAGGGACGGCGCTGTCGATTGCAGCGTAGGTGCGACGCAATCGATGAGGCTTTTCACAATGCGCTGAAGCGGCGATGGCATGCGATGCAGCACCTTGCCGCCGATCCGCCCGCCGAGCGTCTGGTGGGGCAGGGTATGACGCAGTACGTTCCGGCGGCGCTGCTGCCGGATGGCGTGGTGAGCAGGCGTGGGGTCCGTCAACCGGGCTTGGTACCCCTCGTACCGCAGTCGGCGGTGGAGTCGCAGATGTGCCGCGCACCCAATGCACTGGCGATCAAAGAAGCAGGTCCTGCTTCAGCTGCGACGGTGAGGGCCCTCACAGATCGTTCTCTTGGCGCGCCTGCAGAGCAGGACACCATCGTCTTCCTGACCCAACTCGACCCTGATGGGAGAGTTGTACGCAAGGAAGAGGCAGCGGGTCACAGCTACAGCCCGAACCCGTCTCCTTCAGCGTTGTCACGGGCGGTGGCGGTGGACAGCGGAAAAGGAAGGAGGAAACACGAATCCCCACCACCAACGTCCGCGTGCGCTGTCTCTACCATTCTCGCCGAGGCATCGATGAATGCAGACGCGGATGAGGACGGCGATGACAAGGGAGCTTGGATGCGGCCCACGATAGTTACGGAGGCGAACAAAGCACACTGGCACGAAATGGGCTATCGCATCGTTGTGGTCGGCGAGGCGGGACCGTGCAGCAGCGCCGATCGACGTGAGGCTGACGCTGTGCGTCGCGCGATTCGGTCTGCCACGACTTCGTCGAGCGAGGGGGTGGCGCCGTGTGCAATTGAGCAGCTAACTGCAGTCTCCTCGTCATCCTCTAAGCGCCGCAAGCCCCCGAGCGACAAACAGGCAAAGCACACCGTTGGCCCACGGTGGGATTGGATTCAGCTTGCGCCGCTTCCTCCGATGTGCCTCGTGCAACGGCGTCTTCCGGAAGAAGATATGACTGTCGCTGAGCTGCGGAAGCAGCATCACCGGCGCACTCCCGTTGCTTCTTCCATCACTTCTGAGCTGTGTGGGCGGCAGAGCCGTCGTGATCGCTCGTGGAGGATGAGTAGTAAGCCTGCGCCCCACTAGAGGGCGGTGAAGCAGTGATGGTGGCTGTCGACCGGCAGGGGCGTGTGCGCTTCCCCTGTTTTCCCGCGCTTCTACTGTCGTTCTCTCGCTTCGCCTTTTTTTTTTTCGCCCACGAGACGACTATGGATGTAAAGAACTCGCGAACAGAGGCGGCAAACGAAGGGAGGAACGTGCGGTACTCCCCGCACCCACTCGCAGGCACCAGAAGCACAGCACGTGTCTCTGTCTCCCCGACTGCCTTGCACGTGTGTGTATGTATATGTGCAGTCCGCCCTTGTCTCTCTTCCTCTGCACCTATTTCCCTTTGCTGCCAACTTTCCCAGAGTCGCTCAAGGCTGCAGGAGACGGCATAAGAGGCGGGGAGGAGGAGGGGCGGAGGTGCCAGGGACAGCGACAGCGCAGCCAACGCGTAGTTGGCTGCGCTGTTTATTTCTCTTCAACGGAAGGGTGCACACCACCATCCAAGCGAAGCGTTGCATGTTCCCTCTTTCGTTCTTTTTCGGCGCGGTGTGCTGTGGTGCTGCATCAGTGGTGCGCATGTTGGTAGCGATGCGTGGCGAATCACACGGGAGCAGCGCATCTTGGACAACGAACAAAAGAGACATGCACTGCTTACGCGTGTGTATGTGTGTGTGTGTGTGTGTGTGTACGGGGTGGGGAGGGGTCTGGTATGGGATAGTGTTTTGTGCTCACGGCGAGGGCTTTGGAAGTCGTACGTCCCACCCTTACCTCCTGCCCACTGGACTCACAGCTCGCCATCTCTCGACGCGGCTTACTCTTCTCGTTTGCTGAGGTGCTCGTCTGGAGAGGACAGGGAGCAGTGGTGTACCGCCTTGTAGCGTCTGTGCTGGCTGCACGCACTTTCTTCTCTCTGAGCCTTCTCCAGCTTGACTGTCTCTCGTGTCTAGTCATTGCTGGTCCCCCCGTTTCCTCTCTCTGCCCTGCCTTCTCATCGGTGTCTTCTTGTTTTCCTCCACCCGCAACCCTTCCTGTCGGGATCTACCCATCCGTGCTTCGCAAGCTCGTCTGTGTGGGTGCCCTCTTCAGCCCGTCGCCAGAACGCATAAACCCACAAGGAGAAGTTCGCGCTTTGAGTCGCATTTCTCCCTCCCTTTCTCTCTTGTCACTGCGATGGGCAAATTACAACGGTGCAGCATTCCGCCTGAACTGCGCGGCATGGCTCGTGCCGTCTCCGATGCCGATGCCCATCAGTTCCCTGACCTTGTCCCCGCACCGGGGCGCGCTGGCCCGCCAGTGAGCGCACTGTGGCATATCACCACGGAGTTGAACGACGCGAAGCCGCTAAGCACTCGGGAGTTTAAGCTGTTCCGTGCGGCATACGCGGAGTGTCGCCAGCATCTCCGCAGCGTCACGAACGGCGTCATCGCATCAGGGACACCCATTGCAGATGTGCTGGTGCTGGCAGTCCGCATGGATACCCTCTGCGCTGATCTCGGCCTCACCCTGCTAGTGTTGTTTCCCGCGTTGCGGGAGATTCACACGTACTTACTCGATCTTAGCGACCGACTGGCGCTCGGGCGTGGCGAGTCGCCGCGACAGGGTGTCCTTCTAGACCTCCTAACGCGCTTCCTCTACAGGATTCTCGAGCGAGGCGAGCGGGCCTTGCGCGAGTACGAGGCATGGGAGGCTCAGCGTGGCACCTCCAACCCGGGTTATGGCGCGCTCGAAGTGGTGAGTAGCAAAGCCGCGCGCTCGGGCAGTGCAGGACATAGTCGCCCGGCGAATGTGGCGGCCAGTGATATCGTGTTAGCCTCTTTCCTTGCCTCAACACGGCAGTCGTCTGCGCAGGAATTTCCCATGGCTGCTGCATCTCTACCAGAGGCGCACTGGGTGACCACCAACACCGCGACTGCAGGTACCACCGCCGTTGATGAGCAGGAGCTTACCCCACTAGGTGAGCAGCACTCTTTTCCCGCTCACGTTTCTGACGCCATTGCGAGCGTGAACGCGGACCTGGAGGCGCACTTTGCGCACATTCGGTGGTACGTGAGGGCGACTGACCAGGCGCCTGTGTGCTTCGATGCTCACACGTACCTGGAGGAGCACGTGCTGCGGGCCGCGTGGGACGCCCATGTGGGCCGCCACCGCGCCGCATGCACGGTAGAGGAGTTCCTTTCTCTCCTGCCGCTGTTCCCGCCGTGGACGCACGAGGCCGTCATGTCGGTGCTGAACTTTAAGGACTGCGGGGTCATCTCACTTTACTCACTGCAATGGCTATTGAGTGTGTGGGGCCCACTGCAACTGCTGGAGCTGAACCTGCGTCACGAGCTGGAGCTCGGTGCGGTGAACTTGTCAGAGCCGTTTGCTTACCTGGCATTCTCCTTAGCCACTCGGTCGGACGCTCTGGTTGGCGACTACGTTGTGGGTCTCTCCGATGTGATCGGCGAACTGCGCGTTGCCGTGCTACGTCCAGCTCGTAGGCATCGTGGGCACCTGTGGACGGCCGCGTGCGCCGTTTCCCGCTCCCCCTATGCAACGGCGAGGGACAGAGACGGTGTCGCCAGCACCATGACATCACCGACCCAGGCAGCGGGCGCGTCCCGCAGGGGCTTGGCCACCGTGTCCTACACCCTGTCCCGTGCCACTGGTATGTGGATAATGAAGGGGCTGGCACACGAAGAGTTCGACTCGGTCGCGGACGCATGCGCCGCCTTTTCGGAGATTTTTCAGCGGCCCTGTGGGCAGCCGTTAAGTGCCTCGTGTGCCGCACTGCTGCGGCCGACGTTGGCATCTAAAGCACCTCCACTGTCTCTGTGGAGCGAGAGAAGAGACTCCGAGGCGGCGACCTCTTTGCTGCCCGCCACTCCCACTAGCCCCGGGAAACTGGACGAGGGCCATGCCTCCGCCTTGCATCGCGCCTGCTACCGCAACAATGCTCGCTACGTCCGCACGCTGCTGCACCGCGGCGGCGGCACAGTGGTTAATGTCGCCTTAGTGGACCCGCTGGTTTGCGCGAGCTTCTGCTGGACGCCGTTGCTCTGCGCCGTCAACAATCCGCACGGTGATCCGGTGGAGTTGGTGTTGCAGCTGCTGGAGGCCGGTGCCGAGGTGGAGTATATGGATGACGCCGACTGCACTGCGCTCTACTACGCCATCGCCAACGGGTATGCTGAAACGGCGCATGCGCTACTGGAGCACTGTCCGACGCTGTCGACCTCGCCCTACACGGTGCCCCTGCTTGTGGCGATTGGTGCCCACGATTGCCACCTGCGCGAGTGCGATGTGCAGCGGCTGATGGAAGTGGTGCCGACGGCGGCTGTGCTGCGGGTGGTGGCGGCCTACGAATCCAGTCTCGCCCTCGTCGCGCTTGCCTCAACCATTGTGGAGGAGAAGCTGAATGGCGAGGACCATTGCGCTTCATCAGCAGAGCGACTCCTAGTGGCGCAGCGCTGCACCGCGTCAGCGGAGCGGCACACTACCGCAGAGGCGGAGCAGCTGAGGTGGTGGATGCAGCACCATACTCGTCGCTGCCTGCAGGCACGCCAGGATGTGCAGGAGGCAGCGCGGGTTCTGTACGCGCGGCAGTATGCGTTGTCGTGGCGTGCGTGGCTCGACACTTTGGATGCTGTGGGCAGGGACGGTGCTGCGTCGCTGAGGCTGGCTTGAGGCGTGCGGATATCGCTGATATCCCACTTCACCGGCTCAAGCGTCACCGACAGCGCCATTCCGCGCGCGCCATGGACCCACTGCATTGGGGGCGACTTACCTCTCCAGCGCTGGCCAGTCCCTGCTGCCCAGGAATGGTGCGGGGGTGCACATCGAGTCGGTGCAGCAGTTGGCCGCCACGGAGTCCATCGAGTACTTGATGTAGGCAAGCCACTCACCCAGCTTGGAGGACTACTTGTGCGTGGGTGCTGGTAGTCTCACGTGTATGTACATTGGGTAACCTGTTGCGTCTCTCTTTTTTATTTCTCCTCTGCGTTGTGTGTTTCATTGCGCTCTCATGTTTAGCTCATGTGCGGCCGTGTCCCATCATCAGTGCTGCTGCGCTTTTAGGTGATCTTCTGTCTTTGGTGGCGACGGTCTTGCTGATGGAGCTTTTTCTCCCTCTTTCTCTGATCATGCTGCCTACTCGCTGATGTGCTCGGTCTGTGCGTGTCGCCTTCGTTTCTTTCTGTGCAACGCGCTTCACTTGCTCTTTGCCCCTTCTGTCTGTCTTCTCCCCCGCTCTCCTCAACCCCTTTCGTGCCTCCTGGGCGCATCGCCTGAGTGAAGTGCTTGTGTGCGTGCATTCGTGCATGTGCGCTTGACATACTCCCCCTTTCATCATACCGCCCCCCCTGCGTCTCTTCATTTCCCCGTTCTCTGTACCGCCAAAAACTGGGGAGGATCCTCGCCAGTCGTGGTGGCGATTTGCCTCCTGCAGCAGTCCTCCCTTCCCTCCGCTCTTGCTGCTCATCATCTTTACCGGAACGTAAAGCCACCTCACCAACAGGCACACCCACACACACCTGCTTTGGTCTGCTCTGCCTTGCGGTGCTTTGCTGTCATGACAAGACCATGTCGCCGCACAATAAACGTGGGAAGGCCAAGGAGGCCGCGAAAAAGCAGCGAAGGGCGGACCAGCACCAAAGTCACGGTGCGTACAAGGGACAGGACACACGCTACAGCACCCGAGGTGGCAGCGGTGGCTCCTACCTGTCCACCCATACCTCAGCCAAGCAGAACCAAGTGAAGCACACTTACGACGATACAGACCCGTTGGACCAGCAGCTCTTCGATTACATTATCGTCGTGGACGTGGAGGCGACGTGCGAGCAGCACAATCGGAACTACCCCCACGAGGTCATCGAGATTCCCGGTGTCCTCATCGACGTCCGCACTGGTCAGGTCGATCGAGCTCGCTCCTTTCACACCTACGTGAAGCCGTGGCGCAACCCCAGGCTGACGCCCTTCTGCACCCAGCTCACCGGCATCACGCAGGAGATGGTGGACGCTGCCCCGAGCATTACGGAGGCGGTTCAACTCTTCGAGAAGTGGTACCGGGAGACCATTCCTAGAGGTGCAAAGACTATCTTCGCCGCCGACGGCCCGTGGGACTTTAAGAACTTCATCCACGAGCATCACATTCTGCGCGATCATGTAGGCTTTCCCAGCATCTTTTACGAGTACCTCGACATACGCACCACCTTTGCCCACCGCCTGAACCACGGCGTGCCAATCAAGCTAGATGCGATGCTCCGCAAGATGCACCTGCGCTTCGACGGCAGGCCGCACAGCGGCTTCGACGATGCGTACAATATTGCGCGGCTCACTGTCGCGATGATGAAGGTCGGCTGCGTGCTTGACTTTGTTATCGCTATTCCGCTCGATGATGAGTACCACTATCACCTGGATGGCGTACCGCTCTACCGACGTGGAGAGGGTAGCGGGCACGTCGACCGCGACGTCGTGGAGGACGTCGCAAAGCGGTACTACGGTGCCGACTACTTCAAATTCGGTCAGCGCCACCGTGACGTCGTCCGCACATATCGTCTCGCACACCCCAAGGAGTTCAGTCACGCCAACGTGGTGGCGCTGAAGCGGCGCAGCGACCGCGCATTAGCCCGGCAACGACAGCGGTGGTGGCGTCTCACACTGTTGGTTCTGTTCTCGTTCCTGCTAGTGGAAATCGCATACGTGCTGCAGCTGAACCGCGCTGCGGGAGCGTGGTTGACGTCGGCCTTGACAAAGCATACCCTAATCAGCTCCAAAACGTCTGGATCCCATAGCGCGTAGGGGCCGTGCGCGGAGTTGCTGATCGACCGCGCTATGGTGACAACGTGTACGCCTGCGTTTCTTTGCACCACTGCATGCGGGTATGTGTGCGGGTGGCTGTGCTGGTGCGCACCTTCATGACATTTGCTGCTCTCAATTGCGTAAAGTAACTCAGTGAATCTTAAACGACGTTAATCGAAGGTAAAGGTGGTGACTGCATGCACCATCAGGTCAAGGGCGAGGAGCACGTGCTCTACGAGGACAGCGATGCAGCTTCCTCGCACATGTCCAGCACCACTTTGACAGTTCGGCGGCAGAACGCGAACGAGGTTCTGAACAATAGGTTTCCTGACTTCCTCAAGGAGGTGACGGCGCACTTCAAGCTGAATGGCAAGGGCAGCAAGGGCACTATGGTGCTCTACCGTGGCGCTATGACAGACGCTGAGGTCGGCTTCACAGCGAACATGGATCTAGTCATGGAGCAGGTGCTACCGAACTGGGATACGGCGACGGTGGTCGTGCATCCCCGCTCGCACTTCCGCATGGCGTGGGACCCCACGACGGTGTTTCCACATGAAACGGCCAGCGCCTACGCCGGCCTCAGCAACGTCCCCCGTGGCTTTTCCACGACGGATTGTAGGATCATCTTAGCTGATTCAGATCCGTACACACCGGTGGACTCTTTCTACTTGTCAGCCGCCAACTGCACGCTAGGGCACGCGGCGAACACCTACTATCTCGTGCAGAAGCGTGCCGCCTCCATCTCGCTAATGGACCTTCAAAAACTGACGTACAACATGTGCTACATGTACCCAAACAAACCAGACGCGCTGCCGCTGCCACTCCCCATTAAGTGCGCCTACGAGTACGCGCGTAAGTACGGATCGCTGAAGTCAGTGAAGGAGCTGCCAACTCGTATGCGCCCCACGATGCACTACCTGTAGGCTA